>NC_090646.1:295467755-295767755 GCF_040937935.1 Hyperolius riggenbachi | reverse complement strand
ACTGGTTGCAGGACAAATTACTCGATTGGCTTGTAATTTAATTCAAACTTTAGTAAGAATAATGCAATGAATTAGTTAGCTGAAACCAGGAAAATGGCCATAAAAGTGGGTACCCTGAATAATGTACTGCATTCTATTGTATGGCCCTCAGTGCCTCTTTAATGCTGTATAAAGAAAATAGAGAGTTCTCTGCTCCCCGGGATACAGCAATACAGCAGAAGCTAATCTACGTTCACGCAGCTTGGTGTAGCTCAAGTCGATTCATGTGGTAGACGACTTGCACGCAGCGCTCCTGTTGAGGTGCAGAGTATTTAGCATGGGCCAACTCCTGTAAAGCCTTGGTTTCGTTTTGGATCCTGCATATTCTGGCAACCAGATGCCATCAGCAAATCTTTATTTTATTATTAATGCAATATTCAAATACAAAAAAAGAGACACCAATATAAAAATTGCTCTAAAAATATAGGTAAAACAATACATCCACTCCCCCATACCAGTACCAAATAAACCAGTAAAGGGAGAGAACATAGTCTAGCCAAAGAAGGCTAGGGGGGAAAGGACAGTTAAAGCACTCTCCACCGCCCTTGCCCCAACTATCCCCCCACCCCTAGAAGGCTGTTAGCATGAAGGAATGGACCACTGCCGCCCCATATAAGGGGGGGAAAAAAGGAAACGAGGAAAGGAGAGGAAAAGGGAGGAGAGAAGAAAAAAAGGGGGGGGGGGAAGCTTATCAGTATTGTTATCTCAGATTGATATTTAACGCCCATAAAGGCCATCCCCATCTACACCTGGTCACCAATAGAAGTCACTGTACCAAGTCTCTCTAAATTCTAGCCATGCTGCCCATTGGCTATGGAACTTGGCCATTTGGTTCTGTGCCGACAAAACCTATTCCTCCATCCTCATTGTATCATTAAGGGCTTCAGCCAGCTCTATAGCCCCTAATTTGGCATCTATTTTCCAATTTTTGGCTATCAGATACCTGACTGAGCTCATTAGATGCCCCAGGAAAGACCCCTTTGTGTTTTATTGTCCCAGGAAACATATAAAGTAGCGCACTCGCCGGGAAGCAAGATATTTTATACTAATTAATTTTTTCAAACCACCCAAATGCTAATCTCCAAAGATTGGATATACTATCACAATTCCACCACATGTGTTAATAATCCCCTGTTTTTTTCCCACATCTCCAACAAGCATCTGACACCTCCTCCCGCCATCGAGATATCTGAGCTGGGGTACGAAACCATCGGGTCAGAAGCCTATAGTTTCTTTCCCGTACTTTACATGACCTAGGATCCATGCGTCAGTGCAAATGCCTTTTTCCAGTCCCTAGATGAGAACTGTTTACCTAGATCTACTTCCCATTTTACTTGGATGTGATTAAACTGGCAGGGAGAAATGTCCAGAAGAATTTTATAAATTTTTGATAGAACATGATCTGGGCGATGTTCACTGATGCATAGATTCTCAAAGGCCGTGCAGCTTCGCCTTAGCTGAGACATTGGAGAAAGTGTTTTAATAAAGCTGCAATGCTGTTGATATTGGAACCACTCCAACAGGTCCGGACTTCTGCTATTTTTAAGCAACAGGTCCTCAATGGCAGGAATGGTCCCATTTACCAAAAGTCTCCGCATTGTCGGCCAGTCCCTACTATCAAGGCCCATAAAGGTCCTGGCTCTAACTGCGGGCAGGAATCCCAGATTATCAAAAATTGGAGTTAGAGGGCTTGGTATGGATGATAAAAGATGTGAAGGATCCTGAACTGAGAGTAGACCATCCCAGTTTTGCAATAAATTTCTTACCAATAAGGGAATAAAACCTAAAGACCTCCTAAGATGCACAGGGATCCAGGGCAGGGCTCTAACATCCAAGTCCATAATCTGTGACTCTGATTCAACCCATTGTTTTGCCTTGCAGCTATCCGTCCTGTGCAGCCTGTGACAGGATGTCCTCTGTCACATGGCGGCGATCCCCGGCCGCTGATTGGCCTGGGATTGCCGATCTGCCTTACGGCGCTGCTGCGCAGCAGCGCCGTACAATGTAAACAAAGGAGACAAATGTCTCCTACGTTTACATTTAGTCTGCGAGCCGCAATCAGTGGCTCGCAGGCTATTCACGGAGACCCGCTCCGTGATCTAACAGGAAACTGCCGCGCACGCGAGCGGCCTTTCCTGATTAATTAGGGAGGCACCTGGCGACGCAGATCTGCGTCGCTGGTCTTCCAGCTACCACTTTGCCGCCGCACGGTATGAGTGTGCGGTCGGCAAGTGGTTAAGCACATTGGCCCATATGCAATTTACTTTTTCTCCTAGGTGATATTTTCAAACTTGTCAAAATCCCTTTCAAACCATAGCCTGCAAGAAAATGCTCAAAATAATTTTTAGAGTACCTCAACTACTTTTCGGTAATTTTTCAATTGCAAAATTCTGAAAAGTTATTTTAAATAAAAGATTAAAAATTATCACCTTGGTGAAAACTCAGGAGAAAAAGTTAATTGCATATGGGCCATTGTCTCTCAATTCTCTATGGGGGACGAATCCGGACTGGTCACCATGTATCAGACGTGGTATTAACGGTCGTAGCCTGTTTGCTATCAAGCTGGCAAAGAACTTCATATCCAGGTTGATCAGGGAAATGGGTCTAAACCCGGAGCAATCCATTGGGACTTTACCGGGCATAGGTAAGACAACGATATGTGCCTGTAAAGCCTGGGGGGGGGGGGGGGGGCGGTGGAAGCCGAGATAGAATTAAAATATTCAAGTATCACTGGTGTCAATTCTTTCTGAAAGGTTTTATAGAAAGGGGCCGTGTAACCATCTGGTCCCGGGCTTTTTCCATTTTTTGAAGCCTGAATTACTGCCATCAGCTCCCCTTCAGAAAAATCCCCCTCAAGCAACTGATTCCTCTGTTGAAATCCCCCGGTTTTTACTCAGCCCCATATACTCCCGAATTTTCTCCCTCAATTAACATAGTGTAAGGGTATAATATTTACTTTGAATATTATACAATGAGCTATAATACTCATTAAAAATGTTGGCTATTTCCTTTGATTTATATGTCACACCCTTTGAATGTGAATTTATCTTTGAAATGTAAGGCGTTTTTTGTCTAGCATGGATAACTCTTGCCAACGCCCGGCCGCTTTTATTTCCCATCTCATATAACCGAGCTGATAACTTTTCTCTATGAAAAGAGTCTTAGCATCTAAGATTTTCAGAAGTTCGTGTCTCGCTCTTGATAATTTAATGGCTATTCCAGGATCCCTGTGTGTCTTATGTAAGGTCTCCAAGCTACCTCTCTCCATCAGCATTGTGGATATTTGATGGGTACGTTCCCTTTTTATACGTGTTCCATGTGAAATAAGAATTCCACGTAAGACACATTTCAGGTTTTCCCAAATCTTAATTAAGGTGGGTACACACATAAGATAAAAGTCTTTGGAAAATGAAAGATCACATACCAATTTTACCCTCTTCCATGTAGAATGAGAGCATACCTACACAGTCTATTCTATTGAGCGGAGTATCCGATAAGATAAAAATCTTTGCAAGAAGCTGTACACAAAGATCCTGTACACATGCAACAGATCAGTTCCTGCAAAAGATCAGTTCCTGCAAAATGCATTCATGGTCTATGATTTCTGCACATCTCATACACACCTTGTTTAACAGACATTCATCTGCAGATAAGATCCACCAGGATGGATTTTCAGATCTGCAGATAATTGTCTGATCTGCAGATGAATGTCTGTTAAACAAGGTGTGTATGATGATCTGCAGATATCATAGACTATGAATGCATTTTGCAGGAACGGATCTTTTGCAGGAACATATCTGTTGCATGTGTACAGCATCTTGCAAAGATTTTTATCTGATGGGGAGTTCAGCTCAATAGAATAGACTGTGTAGGAATGCTCTCATACTCCATGGAAGGGGGTAAAATTGGTCTGTAATCTTTCATTTTCCAAAGACTTTTATCTGATGTGTGTACCCTCCTTTTCGACAATAGAGAATCAGGCAGCCAGTATATAGTCAGGCAAACCTCTCAATTCGTGTTTTTTTGGGGGGGGTTTTGGGGGGGGGGGGGGGGGGTGCGAGATATGTGATGTATCAGATTTTGCATTGTTTATATTGTGTCAATATATATGGAACAAAAAAAAAAAAACATTGTTTGAAAAAGCAAAAAAAAACAAACACATTTTATTTACCCATATGTCCCGGTTAGTGACACGATAAAAATATTTCCCTAATATAATTTGTGGCGCCAATATTTTATTTGAAAATGAAGGTGCTTTTTTTGTTTTGTTTTGTTTTTTGCGTCTCTCGCGAATTATAAGCCATAATTTAAAGAATAGCAGTAGCCCCTTGACATGCATATTAAAGTTTAGTCCCTAAGGTAACTGTTTTTGTTTCTTTGTTTTTTGTTTTTTTTTATGTAAAAGTTTTTTGGGGTGGGGGTATTTATGGGAGAGTGTGGGAGGTAAGGAGTTAACCTGCCTGGCGTTCTATTAAGATCGCCAGGCAGGCTGCGGGAGGGTTTTTTTTTAATAAAAAAAAAACTATTTCATGCAGCCAACTGAAAGTTGGCTGCATGAAAGCCCACTAGAGGGCGCTCCGGAGGCGATCTTCCGATCGCCTCCGGCGCCCAGAATAAACAAGGAAGGCCGCAATGAGCGGCCTTCCTTGTTTTGCTTATATCGTCGCCATAGCGACGAGCGGAGTGACGTCATCGACGTCAGCCGACGTCGTGACGTCAGCCGCCTCCGATCCAGCCCTTAGCGCTGGCCGGAACTTTTTGTTCCGGCTGCGCAGGGCTCAGGCGGCTAGGGGGGCCCTCTTTCGCCGCTGCTCGCGGCGAATCGCCGCAGAGCGGCGGCGATCAGGCAGCACACGCGGCTGGCAAAGTGCCGGCTGCGTGTGCTGCTTTTTATTTCAGCCAAATCGGCCCAGCAGGGCCTGAGCGGCAGCCTCCGGCGGTACTGGACGAGCTGTGCTCGTCCAGACCGCCCAGCAGGTTAATTGTGTAGGTCTTTTTATTAAAATGTATGTAGGTGTAATTTTACTATTTGACCACAAGACGTCCTCATACATTTTCTTTCTGCAGCGTATGAATAATAGTATGCAAACGGGAAATCCTGCGTGGCTGTGTTACTTCGGTAGTTTATAACCGCAGGCATCTCATTGACACGGGGACTTAGATTAATGAATGGTAACTGCATTCCCATTTATTGATCTCACCTCTAATTATTGGCGAGAACTAGCGCGGCAGTGAGCAGGTAGAGGGATTTTGAAGGGACGTGGATACTTGTCCCGAGGGAGAGGAAGTGGTTAATTGAATCAGTTGCTGTGCGTTCATGATCTGCTTTTCTTTGGATTGGTTCCACATGCACACAAATGTTGCAGGCTGTATTTTGTGACAGTTTTCAGTTACAATGCGTAGATGTAAACTGTCCCTTAGGAAATGTGGAACATTCCTTCTCGTGCTGTGCATCAGTCGTGCGCTGCATCATAGATGACAGCAATTGACTGTGTAACCCAGCCTCTTAGATGGACCTTCAATATTGGTACATGACATTGCATGTCAGTCTGTTAGGCCACGTTCACACTTGCGGTTCGAGTCCGCAAGTGTCCGGGTCCGGGGGCCGCAAAGAGACCGTACGGGTCTCTGCGGTGGCCACAAGTTGCGGATCTGGAATTTATCAGTTCCAGCTACAATAAAGTAGCCGGAACTAGATACATTGCAGTGCCGGAAAGGCACCGCAAGCATGGGGGATACCGGCGTGTAGTCTGGGCCCCCCAAGTGGCATAAGACCGGTGCTGGAAGCATCCGGTCCTATTGCCAGTGTGATGAGAAACATCCGTTTCTCATTGCACAGCATGGCCGCATGTTCGGGTCAGGATCCGGCCCGAGTCCGCAGCCGCACGCGGACGTACGGCAAAAATGCAGCAAGTTGGAAAAAAGCCGAATCGTCCCCAGGCTGCGTTCCCGGATCGGATCCGGACGGTCGCACGAGTGTGAATGGATACATTGATTAACAATGTATCCATTCACCATCCGCTGTGTACAGAGCGTTCCGGGTCCGGGGAGGCCGGACCTGGAACGCTAATGTGAACCAGGCCTTAGGCTTCATGTAAGATCTTCCACCTGATTGATTTTGTGGATTTAAACGATATACAGTTAAGGCATACTTCTAAACATAAACGTAATCATTGTTTTTTGTTCTCTTCCCCCCTTTCAGTGATGCGCACTCAAGGCAGTTTACGATTAATTCTCAACACTAAACTCTGGGCCCAGATGCAGATAGACAAAGCTAGCGAGAAGAGCATACGTATTACTGCAATGGACACAGAAGATCAGGGTGTAAAGGTCTTTCTCATATCTGTGAGTATCAAACATTTTTTTTTTCTTTCGAATACAGATTTGTCCACAGATGGGAAGGTTGTAATCAATTTTTGTCTTTTCCTTTCTTGTAAAGGCAAGCTCTAAAGACACAGGTCAGCTTTTTGCTGCAATCCATCATCGCATCCTTGCTCTAAGGAGCCGTATAGAGCAAGAAGTGGAGACCAAATGTCCTGAGCCAGTCAGGGAGGTCGCCCAGTGCAATGAGGAAGACAGTGATGATGACGATGATATACTTAACCCCACTGTTGCAGCCACAAGTGGTAAATATTTCTATGCATGGGATGGCATAGCTTGTTTTATTTACTTGTTGCAATTATTGTGTTTTAACTACCACTGCCTTATCTATCTTTTTTTCTTTTCCCCTCTTTACCCCCACAGCACCTAGTGATGAAGGAGAAAAGCCACCTGCCTCAAGTACATAGCACCTGCTTACCTCATCCCCAAAATAATGGTGGTCTTCACCTGGCAGGGTGACAATCCACTGCTTCCCCTTTTATGCCTCATGGAGTATTTAATACCAGCTCCTATTTGCAAGGCTGGACTTAGGACACAGACTTTACATCCACCCCAGGAACTGTTCTTTTTTTTTTTTTTTTTTTTTTTTTCATATTAAGTAAACCAGATAATACATGCAGTTCCTCATGAATTAAATTTTTTTTTTAAACTATTAGAAGGGTATCAGGGTGGTATCAAACTAAACATCTTGTATATTGCTTGCCTGGACGCTGACAATGAATCATCTCATCATATTGATGAGTTGAAATGAATTCCTCTTCTCTCCTGTTAACCGCTGTGCAATCTTAATTGCCTTTTCCAAAATTTAACTTTCTTTTATACGTGGATATTTTTAGTTCCCCTTCCCCCATCCCTCCCAACTTAGTGTACAGATTGCCTCCTCCTGTAGTGGATTTTTAAATTTGGATTCCAGTCCTGTGCAGGAACAAAGTGGTTATTGAACGTGTACAGGAATTTCTCGTCTGGATCCACTGACTTCTGCATACTCCCAAGTGACTGCCTTCAGATTGGAATACATCTTTCAACAGACTTTTTTTTTAAAAAGCTCTTAAACTAAGAGCTTCTTCCTTGAAAGACTTGATAGTCAAATATTCCCACTTTTGGTTTTCATTTCCCTCCCTCCTTTGGTAATTTTCTGTTATTTTTTTAGTTTAACATTAATATGCTTTTTTGTGTGCGAAAAAGTGAAATGTTATTTTTTGTATCCATATTTAAGGGAAAGAGTTAAGGAATACTGTATCCTAATCCTTGTGTTCTTTTGTGAGTTTTATTTTTGTCTGGTGAATCAAGCTTTTATCCAATCGTGAAAAATTGGGCACATCCCAATTCTCACTCTCTAACTATTTGAAAGTTTAGCCTGACAAATTTAAACACATAATCAGTCCTGTTAGCTCAATGTGTAAAAAAAAAAAAAAAAAAAAAAAAAAAAAAAAAGCTTCTGTTCACAAGCTTATCCACTGGTATGTATACAGTTGCCTTGCCGCGACTATGGTACAATATTCTCATTTTCAACAAGACATTACTCACAGGGGCTGCCTTCTCATTCGATTTTCTCTACTTCAAAGAGATCTACAGTAAAACAAAGTATTTTATGAATTTAGTTTTCTTTGCTACAGGATAAAAATGCACACTAAATTTGTATGTTTGCCAATACATGTTAAAACTAGTAGATAAAAAGTACACAAACTTAACTAGTACTGTTAAAATTTAAGCAGCTTCATTACAGATAAATTTCAGAATTACATTCATGAAAACCTCAAACAGCCCCCACCCCCACCTCCTGGCAATAGTGATTACAAGTTACTTTTTTTTTTATTTTCAACACAGGGAGAGGAAATTGTATACATCAAAATAGTTCAGATATTTCATCTTTTTAACAAATGGCTAAAGGTGATGCAGCAATTCATGCACTATTAACATTTTGAAAGTTATTGTGTAAATTATAAAAGTTTTATTTGTAGAAAAAAATTAAGTACATCCCTTTATTTATCACCGGATCAAACATTTCAAATCTGGTGCAAATGATTAGGGCACATAATACACTGCTTTATTTTTGTTTTTGTTTTTTTGTTTTTCAGTCGATTAAACATTGGGTTCAATGAAAACCTCAAATCTAATGAAAATCAAGGCCTAGTTGACCGAACATTGATTGGGAAAGGCCATTCTTGAAATATAATGGAGTAGGCCAGAGAGCAGGAATTGCAGGCGGCAGCAGTATGCAATCAGTGCCTGTATTAACTTTGTACTACATATAGCGTTACAAAGCTTGCAGCTGGTCATGTGGACTGTATTGGATTAGACCTTTGTGATCTGATTCAATATCATGTAGGGAAAGGTGGTAAACAAGTGATGTCTAGTAGCTATAGACTGTAAATTTTAGTGTACAATGGCCTTAAAGGAGTCATCAAGCAACTAATGCTAGCCAAAGTACTACTTACCCGGGGCTTCCTCCAGCCCTCGGCAGCTGCTATGTCCCGTGCCACAGCTGCGCTCTCAGCTGTTGTCCCCCAGTCACAGACTCTGTGCAAGATGACCTCCAGGTCGTTGTTCACTGCGCCTGCACGAACGCTGCTGTCAGTCACCTCCACATGGTCCGCAGTGTACTGCGCAGTAGTTCTGCGCCTGCACAGTACGCTCTGGACCACAAGGAGGTGATTGAAAGTGGAGTGTGTGCAGGTACAGTAGCGGACACCTGGCGAGGCACCGTCGGGGACCGGGAGTCATCGGCGGAGAGTGGAGCTGCGGTGAGGGACATAACGGCTGCCATGGGCTGGAGGAAGTACCAGGTAAGTAGTACTCCGTGTACTATCAGTTGCTTGATGACTCCTTTAAGGTCTGGTAAATGCTATACAATTTTTACTTCATGTCTGATATAATTGAGAAAATGCAAAAAAATTCAATCTACTGATTGCCAGCGACCGATCAAAAGCTCAAAATGGATTTCTCAATCGGAAGCAGACTGGACATGTTTGAAAATATCGATCGAAATACTGGTTATCAGTTTGTGTATATATGCTTTTGATTAATTTATCTGATCAGAATTTGAAAAAAATGCATCTGTGTATTCTAGCCATATACCAGCAATTTTTGAATATCGATCTGATCACTTGCTTGAATAGGATCTGAAGTGAAAATTGCATGAGCGGGCGTGCATCCTGTAGTGATGCGAGTAGGCATCTAACTGCTTGTAGCCATGCCATGCACGGCTTTAGGGATTTGGATGCATGCTGTGGTAAAACGCAGCATGCTGTCTGAATCATCCCGGCATGTGTTTGGACAGCAAAACTATATTAGCGGAATGGGAAATGCTGCCTAACTCTAGCCACTTGCAAGGAAATGCTACGGAATCTACAGAAGAGGAAAAAGGGCCTTAAGGTACATAGGCAAGGAGGCAGTGCAGCACTTTTTTATTTTTATTTTTTTCAAATCATGTAGCGAGCCTAGGGCTCGCTACATGATAGCCGCTGAGCGGCGGCATCCCCCCACCCACTCCGATCGCCTCCGGCGATCAGAGTAAGTAGGAAATCCCGTTCAGAACGGGATTTCCTGCATCGCTTCCTCGGTCGCCATGGCGACAGGGCGGGATGACGTCAGAGGGAATCCCAATCCACCCCTCAGCGCTGCCTGGCACTGATTGGCCAGGCTGCGCAGGGGTTGGGGCGGCGATCGCGTACCTCACGCAAAGTGCTAGCTGCGTGTAGGGAAAAAAAAATTATGCAAATTGGCCCAGCGGGGCCTGAGAAATCCTCCTGCGCAGGTTACCCCGAGCTGAGCTCGGGATAACCGGCAAGGAGGTTAAACGATTTGTTGTTTGCACTTCAAGGAGTTTAAACGACAATCAGGCGTAAAGTTGGATGCGTGTACACACGTTTAGGTATCTTGTTATAGGGACTTATCTTGTTAAGGTCTTAATTGCTCTTTGTTGTTGATGGGTGTGGAGCAAAAGACCTCTGAGAGACTTTAATTTGCAGGCTGTGTATGTACCTAGAAGTTAGGGGACAGATTTACAGATCAATCCAGAAAATCATGTCAGTTGTAAAAATGTTAATGTGAACATGAGGCGGCAGGTAAAACATATTTTTTTTTTTTTAGATATTTACCTAGGCAGAGCGGAAGCTTCTGGATAGTCCAGTGGTTTCCTGTGTTGCCCCCTACACTCACTGTTGCCGTGCATTGACCTTCTGAACATATCAGATAAGAGCTTGCAGGATATGCCTTTGCTGTAAGCTAAAGCAGCTTGTCAGCTTGTCCACGTGCGGCTCCATACTACTGCGGAGGCACGACAGTACTTGTACAGGCACGGTGCAGCACTGCATGGTGGGGAGACCAGGTTGTGGGGTCGAGGGAGGGAGGGGGGGGGGGTTAGTTTGCCGCCTTGGATTTGCTTTAAACAGGAAACCAGGGTTTGCATTCTGGAATCGGGCTGCACCAGCAAGTTCAGCCCAAAAGCAGAATGCAAAATTCTCAAAAACCTCTATGGGAATCTGTTTTTCATTGTAAGATGTACAGGTTGCGTTTGCTGCTACTGATGTCATAATGCATGTGAGTATTGTTAAGGGCCCTTTTACACCAGGCATGTATAATCCCCTTTTGACGCAACATGTATCACGCGTGGTTTCAAGTAAAATGAAAGTCCATGGAGTTTCATTTTACATTTCACATCTAGTAATGGGTTGGTGTGTGTTGTGACGCTGGGAGCATTTACTCGCATGACGCAACTGATTTCCCTTCGAGTTGTGTTTCAGCGCTAGTTTGCGCTGAAACAAACCTACCTGCCCTCAAGCCCTGCATTGTTACGTGTGCACAAATCGGGTTCATGTACACGTTAGCTATTGGTAGACAGTTCGAACAAAGAAGCTACACAGATTGCTTCTATAGGAGAGGTGTACCAAAAGCAAATACATTTGCTCATGAACACCTAGGCAAAGACCAGGACTTATAAAACAGGGTGTTGTGGATAGAGGCGGTAAAGATAGGTATTTTGCCTAAATCCCAGAAAACTTGTTTGTCAAATATCAAAGGCCACATTTAACAATAGTGCTCAATACCAACTTTTAAGGTGCCATACACTCGTTAGATTAGCAGCAGATAGATCATCAGATAGATTTCTGATCTATCTGATGTGTTTAGGAAATTTTTTTTTTTTTACTAGGAACAGATTTCCAATAGATTTCAGTTTGAAATCTATTGAAAATCGATCTGATGTCCATTTTTTACCCATCAGATTTCCATTAGGGCCAATGCAAAAAGATAAGCAATCTCAACAGATCGGCCTAGATTTTCCAGCCTGCCAGATCGATTGAAATTGATCGAAATAGGCTGATTGGTCAATCGATTTGCAGTCAACTGATCGATTTTGATCGGCCAAAAATCCGCTGTGTATGGGCCCCTTAAAGCTTCTGGGTGGGAATTTTAGGGTTTTTTTTCTGTCTTGAGTTGTTTATCTAAAGAGTGGGTGTTTAAAGAAAAGGAAACGCAATCTGATTAAAAGAAAAAAAAAAAAAAGGAAGCTTAACCAAAAGTGATCCTTACAATATGACAATCATTTAAAACATTCCAATAAGTTCTGTAAAGAGTAGTAGGAAAAATGGAGTGTTCTAGAATGCCAAAGCCTAGGTGTACATACCATTGAGATGCTGTGGGATAACTTGAACACGTGACAGTCCTTAAAGCGGATTTGAGATGAAAAACAAGTAACTTGTCTATATAGCTTATCTCAAGTTAAGATAGTTTACACAGAAAATCTAGCTGCAAACTGCTTCAGCAGTATATGATTTCTTCCTGTGATACAATGAGAGCAGCCATGTTCTGCTTGTGATTACACACAGGCAAGCTGCTGTTCATCTCCACACCTCAGCCTGTGAAAACTTCACTCTCTCCTCCTCCCCTCTCTGCCCCCTTGCCTCAGAAATCTCTGGCCAGTAACACCTTCTCCTCCTCCTGCCCAGACTGAGCTCCCATAAGCCCTTGTTACATAGATCTCAGAGTGCCAAGGCACTGGAGAAGCTGAGGCTTGTTTAGTTTATAGGGAATTAGAGTATTAAAACAAAAAAGTATTTGGCTTAAGGAATGCCCTATAAACTATGAAATTAACACAATTATCCAATGAGTAAAAGTTTATCTCTGATCCAATTTAAAGTTAACCCGATGTGGGGGAAAAAACGGATGAGATAAACCATTATTTTTGTACTCCTAAAAATGACCTTTAAGTATCCCAGGGTTTTCTTTTACATATAAAAATTCAGAGTAGGTTGAATGCGACACAGTCTCTAATCAGTGGCAGCTTATTAAATGTTCCAGAGTTAAAAAAATACATCAAAAATGTACCTTTTTCTATCTCTCCCTGCCCTCAGAAGTTGTATTCTGGCCCCATTCACACTTGCAAGCGCAAAACTTTGCGAGAGTGATTTTTCTGCGATTTCATGCAGAAAAAAAAAATCAATGGACACTGCAGTGATTTTTCCTGGGATCGTGTTTAGCGCTTCTATAGCACTGAAACGTGATTGCCGGGAAATTGCCTGAAAATGGTGCAGGCTACGTGTGTGGGTTTGGCAATTTGCGTTAATCGCTGGCAATTAACGCAACTCGCCCAAGTCAGAACGGGCCCGTAGGTTTCTATTGCACTAGTGCTTTTAAAAGCACTAGCGCTTGAGTGTTTTGCAAAAATCGCCGGCAAAAGCTCTAGTGTGAATGGGGCCTTAATGTGGGAATATACGGGTCGACCGGCGGCTCGACCCCAGCCGCGTCCCCGCCTGTTGTCGCTTGTCCCCGCCGGCGCTTCCTTATCAGCGCTCGATTTCCTGCCATTGTCCGCTAGCGGGAATCGAGCGGGCGCGGGTTAAGCGTCTTGATTGGGCCAGCTGAATATTATCAGCTGGCCGGATCAGCTGGTCGATGCACGGTACAGAAATGTACAGTGTATCCCCAGCATTAGACTGGAAAATGGTTGTAATTTGCTTATCCGTGATGTTTCCTATATTCCCGGCAAGGCAGAAGCCGTCACTTCCATGCCTAGAAATTAACACTCCTGGGCAGCAAAATATAGCAGGCTGGTTATTGTTTTATACTGTACATGCATACAGATGTTTATCTCATCATGTCACAGATTCCCTCGAGTACACTTAAAGGTTGCACAGGTGAAACAAAAAATATGCAAAATGAAATGTGAAAACATTCTCCCAGTTGAGGTTAAACACTGACAGAAATATTCTCAAGTTGGAGTTTCTATCTATCAATGGGGGTCACACATGGTATTAGGGTAAAGGGTGTACTTCACTTTTTCAGCAGACAAAATTGGCAAGTCTGTGAATGTTTTTGTAAAATAAATTATTGCAAAGTCAGTAATTCCGTTTTTTTTTTTCTGGCATTTTACCTTTATCTTTACATATCGTTTGACTGAAGATACAATATTGACAAAAATGTACATGGAATCTATTTTTTAACATAAGTAGTTGTACTTTAATGCTCTTGTTTAAGAATATAAAGGGAACAGTCAGTAGTGTCTGAATCACACACTTGAAACAAGAATACAGATAATCTTATCAGATTTTTGTCAGAAACATTTAGATCTGCATGCTTGTTTAGGGTCTATGGCTAATGCTGAGGATACACGGTACATTTCTGCACCGTGTATCGACCAGCTGATCCGGCCAGCTGATACTATTCAGCTGGCCTGATCATGCCGCTCGACTCCCGCCCGCTTGATTCCCGCCGGTGGACAATGGCAGGGAATCGAGCGCTGATAAGGAAGAGCCTGCGGGGACGAGCTGGGATGTGCATAAAACTAACCGTGTATGCCCACCATAAGGGCCCTTTCACATGGGTTACTGAACTGCACCCTCGGTGAGCAGCTACCAAGCAGAGTGAGCGGTTGCCAGGCAGCAAGCATTTGTAAGAGTTCAACAGGCTTTTCACTACCAATCGACTGCTTGTGTGAAAGGGAAGAGGACTGCCAGGTAACTTTTAATGCTTAAAATTTTAAAAATATGTCAGCCTCCAGATCTATCTCACTTCAGGTTCCCTATAGGCTTTCTTAGTGGTAATACAGCTGTACAAGTGACCTGTAGGTATTGTGAGGAGGCACTAAAGTACATTTTATAGGAACAGAGCAGTGTAGAGAAAAATACAGTGATTTTTGTGGTTTCTGACAGAATTTAGAGTTTGTGACCACCTAGCTTGTTTATATTTTGCACTGTTGTAAACATTGCTTGACAGGATTTTGAGGTAACTTTGACATGTTTACATGCTTCCTGTGATTCCAGATTCCCATTCAGGTGGTGATCTCCAGCAGATAATGCAGTATTTACTTGAAATGTTGCTGTGATAAACAAATGCACTTTCCTCTGGCCAAAAGTAATTTTTTAAATGCTTCCACTCTACTGCTTCTCGCTAGCCTACTTAAAAGATGGTACTCTTCGCAATTATTTCGTATTTGGAAACTTGCAAAATTTCTAATCCAGTATGAATATTTAACTCCAGTCCCTGAGTACTCCTGAAGATGGGTGGCTCTGTTAAGGAAAGGTAAACTGGTGAGTAATACACTGAAGACCATGGTCCTCTATCTCTCCTTGAGAGGCAAGACACTAATGCTAGGTACACGCCATACAATTTTCTGGCAGGTAAAGGCCCATACACACGTCTGATTTTTGCAAACGATGGGTCGTTTGAACGTCCCGTCGTCCAGTCGTTCGCACGCCAAATCGGGCGTGTGTACAGACTGTTGTTCGGGTGATAAGACTGGTTTTGAGCGATCTGCCTGGTGGATCGTTTAGGACCAGTCTTATCACCCGAACGACAGTCTGTACACACGCCCGTTTTGGCGTGTGGACGACGGGATGTTCAAACGACCCGTCGTTCGCAAAAATCAGATGTGTGTATGGGCCTTTACCTGCCAGAACAACTGTTTCTAACATGTCCAGTCTGAATTTAGATACATTTTTCATTTTTCTGATTGATTTTTTGATAGTTTTGCTGATCGATGTTCATAGAAGTGAATTAAAATTGATTGAAAAAACTATTGGAAAATCCTTCAGAAAATTGATTGGACATGTTGGAAATAATCGATCTGGCAGGTAAATCTGCCAGAAAATTATATGTTGTGTACCTAGCATAAAAATTGGTGAAACATTACCTAGTAGCAGTCCACACGCAAGAAATTAATGTATGCCACTTCGTTTTTGAAATGTAGAACCTGATCGTTTAGTAAAAAAAATAAAATTCCTGTCCTGGTTACGAGAGGTTACTGAGCTTTTCTGCCCACTTGTCTCCAGTTTCTTACCCACTTAACATCTCAGTCGTTTTCAGCTTATGCATCCGAGCAATGTTCACCTCCCATTCATTAGCCTATAACTTTATCACTACTAATCACAATGAACTGATCTATATCTTGTTTTTTCCGCCACCAATTAGGCTTTCTTTGGGGGGTACATTTTGCTAAGAGCCAATTTACTGTAAATGCATTTTAACAGGAAGAATAAGAAAAAAAAATGAAAAAATTCATTATTTGTCAGTTTTCGGCCATTATAGTTTTAAAATAATACATGCCTCCATAATTAAAACCCACGTATTGTTATTGCCCATTTGTCACGGTTATTTCACCATTTAAATTATGTCCCTATCACAATGTATCGCGACAATATTTTATTTGGAAATAAAAGAGCATTTTTTCCGTTTTGCATACATCACTATTTACAAGCTTATAAAAAAAAAATAAAGAGAAATATTTCATCTTTACATAGATATTTAAAAAGTTTAGACCCTTAAGTAAATATTTATGTTTTTTTTTTTATAGTAATGTTTTTTTTTGTTTTTTTCTATTAAACATTTTATGTGGGCATTTTTGGGAGGGTGGGATATAAAAGTGTTTTATTTGGGGAAATATTGGTGTTGTGTAATGTTTTTGGGTATTTGCTTGTAGTTTTACTTTTTGGCCACAAGATGGCAATCTCGATTTTTTTTTACATGACGTCACTCTAAGCGTACAATGTACGCTTAGAGGGACACAGCTTCAGAAAGAGCGAAGCTTCCGAGAGAAGCTGTCGCTTTTTCAGCGGGGGAGAGGAATCAATGATCGGGCTCCCCAGCCCGATACATTGATTCCGTGGCTACCGACTCCGCGGCCGGGAGTGCGCGTGCACGCGCGCGATCGGCCGCGGGAGTGCGCCTGTCCTCCTTGACGTTTTTATACGTCAAGGAGGACAAAGTGGTTAATAGATCGTTCGCCAAAATTCCAGTCCAAGTATTGTGGATGCTGGGGAATGTCAGTCAGAAGAGATACACACGAGACAAATTCAACTTTTACAGTGCCTAGTCTAGCACTTTCACAGGCATGATAAAAGACCACCAATTAAGTCCCACACAGCATAATGCTTAGGATCTTCCCATTTTTGAAGATTGTAAGGGGCCCATACATTGGTCGATTTCAGCGATCTATCAATCCATTCTTTCAAACTGATCAATTTAGATGGCTTTGATCTATCTTACAGGATGGAAGATCTAGATCTATCTGCTGCTGGTAGCAGATCCATGGGCCATAGAGTTGCATTGGATCTAATGGTGCAATAATGCATTTAGATAGATTTCCAATAGATTTAATTCTGAAATCTATTGGAAATCTGTTCTTAGTGTGTGCCACACATCTGATGGATTCCTGTCATATTCGACTTGACATGCATCTGACAGAAATCTATCTGATGGTTGAATCTGCTGCAAATCTATAAGTGTATTGCCACTGGTGGTTAGGATGGAAATTATAAATACAAATAAGAATACATGTGCTTTGCATGTATGCAAGTTAAGTCATGGAGCAGATGAACCAGCATCACACAAAAAAATGCCATTTCAGGTCATATCTTTAATGAATAACCACATACTTTATTGCAAACTTTGAAAACTTTAAGTTTCTTCTTCAGACATATTTCAGAACTGGATCAGAACTTTTTTTTTTTAATACAGGTCTATAACCGGACGGTTCTAGAAAGGCACATATGAGGGGGCAGTCAGAAATGTGAAGGGAGCATCATGTTTGAGCACACTTTTCTTCAGTAATGGAAGTGCGGCACGCTGTGGCAAAAAATGGGTGTGGTCATGTGGGTGTGGCTAACTGTAATGTAATGTGTAACCGTGAGTCGGCAATGCAAGAACCATTACTTCCAATACTTGAAATGCAAGAACCATTACCTCCAACACATAACATGCAACAACAACATAACTTGCTCAATCTGTGGCTTCGACACAAGTGGCATAGGCGTTAAAAACAGGCGTTACAACACACGCACAAAGAGAGTAGTGAGAGGAAGCAGGTAAGGACTAAAAAAAAAAAACTTCCACCAATATTGCGGTTTTTTGCATTGGTTAGAATGTGCTTGTTGTGGTGTAGTCTTTAAGTTTTTTGAGGACTCCACCCCAGCTTCATTTACTCCCCCTCCTCCATCCCAACTTCACTCATTCCCCCTCTTCCACCCCAGCTGCACTCTCTCCCGAAATTCACTCTCCCGTTTCATCTTTTACCGCCACAGTTTACGTTAAATAATTTTTCCCCACACAATAGTCATCATGTTGGACAATGCAGTACAGTGTACATCCTGCAACATGTATGTATGCATGCCTTGCTCAGCGGATTGAGGGTGTTTACTGTTGCCCTGGGTGTGTGCGTGTTGCTCAGGTAGAGGCAGAAGTCGCAGAGCTAAATAACCATCTCGCAACACTGAGACGCATACACAACATGGAGATGGGCTTGGATCTCACGATCCAGACACTGGATGGAACTGGTGAAGATAAGGTGGGTGGAGTAAAGCCGGAGCAAGAAGCAGAGGTAGCCGCTAGTTGGGTCACAGTTAAAAGGGGTAGGGGGAAAAAGTGGCAGGGAGGCTAGTCCCGAGTTGTCCCTCACTAATAAGTATGCATGTTTGCGTAACATTGGGGAGGATGATGCAGACTGCTGTAACCAGAACGGGAATAGGAGTGCAGCTAAGGCTAGACAGGTACTGGTGGTAGGGGATTCAATTATTAGGTGCACAGATAGGGTAATTTGTTGAAACCGTGAATGCCGTACAGTCTGTTGCCTCCCGAGTGCTCGGGTTCGGCATGTAGCGGAAAGAATTGACAGATTATTGGGTGGGGTTGGGGAAGACCCAGCTGTCATGGTACACATTGGCACCAATGGCAAAGTTAGTGGGAGATGGAAGGCCCTCAAAAATGATTTTCAGGTACTTGGAGATAAACTTAAAGCAAGGACCTCCAAGGTGGTGTTCTCTGAAATACTGCCACGTGCTACATCTGAGAGGCAGAGGGAGCTTAGGGAGTTAAAGTGAACCCAAATTAAAAATACAAGATTTCAGAAATAAAATCTATTTTCTAAATTATAATAATAAATAGCAGCCTTTGTTTAGCTGCATGATGACAAATATATTTTACATTTATTGGAGGAACCCCTCCCTTCCTTTCAAATTGCCGGGATTTTTCTTGCAAACTGGTGGAGTAGATGGTGTCCGGCAATGGAGGAATTGCTAATGGCTGCCCCCAGTATAACCCTAGCTATGAAAAGAGAAGGGTGAAAAGCATGCACTGAAATGATCATAGGTTTGAATGAGTGTTTATTTATCTTTGTATGTGTCAGAGTGGTGCAACTAAATATTTTTAATTAAAAAAATGTTTGGTTTGGGTCCGCTTTAAATAAGTGGCTGAGAAATTGGTGTAGGAAGGAGGGGTTTGGGTTCCTGGAGAACTGGGCAGACTTTGCAGTCGGCTACAGGTTCTACAGCAGGGATGGGCTACATCTTAATGGGGAGGGTGTAGCTGCATTGGGGGAGAAGATGGCTAAACGGTTGGAGGAGATTTTAAACTAGGAGCTGGGGGGAGGTGGGAGGATAAAGTCTCAATATGTAGACAAGATAAGGTAAAAAGACAGTGGGAGCCTAACATTATGGGGGGGGGGGGGGGGGGACAGTGTAAAGATTAAGGAGGTTGGTAAACCTTCAAGTAGCCCATTTCATGTAAACAAAATTGGTAAATGTGGTGGTAAAAAATATAATGGTAACCAATGCTCGGAACCTTGCAAATAAAATAGACGAACTAGAGTTCATTCTGAATAACAAAGGCTATGACATTGTGGGAATAACCGAGACATGGATGGATGAAAGCTATGACTGGATAGCTAATTTAAAAGGATACAATGTGTTTAGGAGGGATAGAACAGGGAAAAAAGATGGAGGGGTTTGTCTTTAAGAATTCTTTTACAGCTGTCCTCAACGGTGAGATGGAGGAAGATTGCGAAGATGTGGAGTCCGTTTGGGTAAATATTCATGGTGGAAATAAAAGTTGCCAATTGCTTATTGGTGTATGCTACAGACCACCTCATATTAATGAAGCTGCTGAACTGCAATTACTACAGCAGATTGAAAAAGCTGCAAGTAAAAATGTGGTCATAGTTTTGGGCGACTTCAACTTTTCCAGACATTGACTGGGGTATTGAGGCTACCCATTCTGGTAAAAGCAGCAGATTTCTGGCAGCACTACAGGACAATTACTTGACTCAAATGGTAACGGAACCAACTAGGGGGAATGCGTTACTGGATCTGATCATTTCTGTTAGACCAGATAATGTATCAAATGTGCAGGTTCAAGAACATTTGGGAAATAGTGATCACAACATGATAACGTTTGATCTGGTGACTGATAGGCCATGGGGCAGCGGGACCACTAAAACTATGAATTTTAGAAAAGCAAAGTTCAATCAAATTAGGCAGGCACTAAGTTTGGTGAACTGGGATAATGTACTACAAGGGGAGGACACTGAAGGGAAATGGCAAGCTTTTAAACTTATTCTAAATCAATATTGTAGTATGTATATCCCACATGGAAACAAAATGTCTAGGAATAAAAAAAGGTCTCTATGGATAAATAGAAAGGTTAGGGATAAAATGAAGAGGAAAAAGAATGCCTATAAGGTCCTAAAACAGGAGGGGACCGAGGCTGCACTAAGCAATTATAAGGAGTGCAATAAAAATTGTAAAATATAAATTAGGCTGGCAAAGATCGAAGCTGAAAATCAAATCGCTAGGGATATCAAATCTAACCCAAAAAAGTTTTACAGTACATCAACTCTAAAAAAAAAAGAAAGGTTGACTGTATAGGACTCCTAAAGGATGAGGGTGAGAACTCAATGGTGGATGACCAAGGTAAGGCAGAGTTATTAAATGCTTTCTTTGCTTCTGTCTTCACAAAGGAAACAGCACTGTTGCAAATTACAGAGGCAGAAGAGTCTCAATCTTCTAACTGTAATATTAAATACTTAATGCAGGAAAAAGTGAAGGCAAGACTAAATAAATTAAAAATAGACAAGGCACCTGTCCCGGATGGCATGCATCCTCGGGTCCTAAGGGAATTAAGTTCAGCTATAGATAAACCCCTTTATCTTATCTTTTGTGACTCTCTTTCAACTGGCAGTGTCCCAGTGGATTTGCGTACAGCCCACGTTTTCCCATTATTTAATGCTGGGAATACACGGTTCGTTTTTGCCTTCGTTTAAACCTTCGATTCGTTCGGTAAACGAATCGAGTGTTGAAAACGTATGTGAAAATAGTCATAATCTCATTATAGTTTCGATTAATAGACCCCAAAAACGAACGACTAGTGATCGAACATGTTTGATATTATCTCTCTTTATCCATCTAATCGAGCCATTGGTAGGCTTGATGGCTGTTCAGATCGATTATACATTCGTTTATGCTAGTCCGTCCCTGTAAAAAGGGATTTTCGTTTCGTTTCTTTGCAGCCTTCGATCATTGGAAAAACGAAACCATCAGAATCGGAAAAAAAAACTAAACCGTGGGTGGTGATATTAACCGTATGACTGATTATTTCGGGATCGAAAAGGACAAAAGGCACAATCGAAACGAAGGTTTAAACGAAGGCAAAAACGAACCGTGTATTCCCAGCATTAGAAGGGCAAAAAATCAGATCCAGGAAATTATAGACCTGTAAGCTTAACATCAGTTGTATGCAAACTATTTGAGGGGTTACTAAGAGATACTATACATGACTTCATAGTAGAAAATAATCTTATTTCTCAGCATCAACATGGGTTTACTAAAGACAGGTCCTGTTTGACTAACATGCTCAGCTTTTATGAGGTAGTGAATGCTAATATGGATATTGGGAATGCTGTAGATGTGATATACTTGGACTTTGCAAAGGCCTTCGACACTGTTCCCCACAAAAGTCTGGTGCAAAAGTTGAGGATGCAAGGACTGGGGAAGAGTCTGTGTGCATGGATAGGGACCTGGCTAATGGACAGAAAACAAAGAGTTGTATTCAATGGATCGTACTCAAAATGGGAGACTGTTAGTAGGGTCCCGCAGGGGTCTGTACAGGGTCCAGTGCTCTTCAATTTATTTATTAATGACCTAGTAGATGCAGTAGTGAGCAATGTTGCTATTTT
This sequence comes from Hyperolius riggenbachi, assembly GCF_040937935.1. NCBI lineage: Eukaryota > Metazoa > Chordata > Amphibia > Anura > Hyperoliidae > Hyperolius > Hyperolius riggenbachi. The sequence goes on along the minus strand of NC_090646.1, from coordinate 295,745,896 downwards.
TGCAGATGATACAAAATTGTGCAGAATCATCAACTCTCAGGAAGATAGTGTCATATTGCAACAGGATCTGGATAGGATGGCTATATGGGCACATAAATGGCAGATGAAATTCAATGTTGAAAAATGTAAAGTCATGCATTTTGGTCGTACCAAATGGTCTAGCACCATACAAAATAAATGGGATACAGTTGGGAACATCAAACTTGGAGAAGTTAGGAGTACTTATCGACAACATGTTAAATAATCGTACTCAATGCCAAGCCGCTGCAGCTAAAGCTAACAAAATTTTGGGATGCATTAAAAAGGAAATAAAAACTCGATATGCTAGCATAATATTGCCCGTTTAACTCGCTAGTAAGGCCACATCTAGAATATGGAATTCAGTTCTGGGCACCACATTACAAAAAAGATATTGCAGTTTTAGAGCAGGTGCAGAGACGAGCAACAAAATTGATACGTAGATGGAAGGTCTTGCTTACCAAGAAAGGTTAGATAAACTGGGTTTATTTAGTCTAGAGAAAAGACGCCTTAGAGGAGATGTAATTAACATGTATAAATACATCAGAGGGCAATATAATAGCTTGGCGGATGAGCTTTTTGTCCCTTGGCCTTCTCAAAGGACTAGAGGACATGATCTGCGCATGGAGGAAAAACGTTTTAGCCATTTATTTAGGAAAGGGTTCTTTACAGTAAGAGTGATTAAGATGTGGAATGCATTGCCACAGGAAGTCTTTATGGCAAACTCTATACCTGCATTTAAAGGGGGCTTAGATGCTTTCCTTGCGTTGAAAGACATCCATGGCTACAATTACTAGGTAATGCCTAATGATGTTGATCCAGGGATTTTATCTGATTGCCATCTGGAGTCGGGAAGGAATTTTTCCCTTTTGGGGCTAATTGGACCATGCCTTGTAAGGGTTTTTTCGCCTTCCTCTGGATCAATAGGGATATGTGAGGGAGCAGGCTGGAGTTGTACTTTGTACTGGTTGAACTCGATGGACGTATGTCTTTTTTTCAACCAAAATAACTGTAACTATGTAACCGTTATCTCCGACACATTAAATGCAAGCAGTGCTTCACCATAAAATAATTGTAATGCAGCAATCTTTCACCATAAAATAATCGTAATGCAGCAATCTTGCACCAGAAAATTGTAATGAAGCAGCATTTCACCTGAAAATAATCGTAATGCAATGTTTCACAAGAAAATAATCGTAATGTGGGCAGCGGTTCACCAAAAAATGATCATAATGTGGCCAGCGGTTTACCATAAAATAATCATAATGTGGCCAGCATTTCACCATAAAATAATCGTAATGTGGGCAGCGGTTCACCACAAACTGACCACCTGTAAAAAAAAAAAAAAACCTACAGAAGACCCCTTTCCCTGGGCACAGCTTCCCCCAACAATCTGCAGCGGTGCAGCCGGCCTGCAAAAGTCCTGTGCTAACTAGTAGAGAGCAGGGCTACAGGAAGATGGTGTCTGAAGCCCTGTACTGAAGACGCGAATAGTCTCCAGTACAGGGCTTCGGGCGCCATCTTCCCATAGACCTGCCCTGCCTGCCCAGAAAACTATGCAGGCTGGAGCGGTGAGCTACGGGCTGCAGGGATGAACTGGCGCGGTGTCTATTAGAACGCCAGTTCACCATGGGGGTCCCACAGTCTGGTGGGGGGGGTGAGGTCGGCACGTCCCCTGCCCGCTGTTCCGCTGTCCCCCACCACCCCTCCCTGCTGCTCTGTCTGGAACCATTGAGGGAGCAGGACAATTCTCGCCCCATGCTAAAGCCGGCCCTAGTCTATAACATGCCTAAAGAAGAAACTTAGTTTTGAAAGCTTACAATGAACTATGCACAGTAAGTCATGAAAAGTATTACAGTACCTGTTTTGTTGGTTTGTCTGCATATCAGAATGCATGTTAAATGCAATCACACAAACACACTCGTACAATATCCCTTACTGCAGTGCGGTAGTATTCTGCTGAGAGGCAAATTCTAACATCTCAATAGTTTACCATCTACCTGGGGATCCTGAAATTTAAGAGATCTGTAAGCATTCAAGTTGGAATACCATAAGGTATCCCAAAAGTTAGGATGGATTATGGGTGGTACTCAAGTAAGCAGCATAAATATTTAAAAATTATGATATTCTTTTTCAATTTAAAAAAAATAAATAAATTGCAGCATATTCTGGTCCAGACAGCATGTGATGGAATAGTTGGCACTCTGAAACAGAGAAGGAAGGCTTTACAGCAAACCAAACTCCAACTGCCCATTAACACAGGACAAACACTTCTAAAATACTGCTCTGGTAAATGCTAGTACTTGCCATTTAAACCATTAATACCTGAAACAGGGTTACAGCTCTACCAGCAATTTCTCCACCTTATCAGACGCTGTATGTTTAAAATTAGGCTGAACAGTGACCATCTTTGTTGTTGGACTACTAACTTAACGGTTTCATTACACAAGAGGGGTAATTTTGTATTTTAATAAGATACAGAACACATTTAAAACTAAAAAAAAAATAAAAAAATTATTTGTAGTAGCTCTTTTTTTCCCCCACATTTTTGATTTATTGTTGTGTAACACCAAGTCTCTGCAACATGAATAACATTTTATGTGCTACAGAAGCACACGAGGGAAAAGCTGAAAAGCAGAAATTGGTACTCTAGACGCCACTTATTTTATTCTGAAGGCCTAATACTGTATATTTATCAAAGTTTATGATTTCATAGCATATTAAAAAAAAGTCTCTTTTTATACACCGGTTTCATATTTTGACACTTACAATGGGCTTGATTCACAAAGTCATGCAAACTGTTTAGCACGGGTGTGCTAAACACTTAACACGTAAAGTGCCGTTCGTGGACTTTTGCGCTCGCAAAGTGCCGCGATTCGTGCGATCGTGGACTTTTGCATGTGCATTTTGCAAAAGTCAGAAATCGTGCGAATCGCGGCACTTTGCGCGCGCAAAAGTCCGCGAACAGCACTTCACATGCTAACACACGGCTTTGTGAATCAAGCCCAATATCTGTAGATGGATGGATATATATAGATATATATACAGATAGATAGATAGATATAGCTTTTTTTTTTTTCTTTACAGTAAACTATACAGCTTAAAGAGTAACTGTCAGGCTGCAAAAGCTAATTTAAACCTATTCTGTGTTAAACAGTTTAGAAGGAAGCCAAAAAGGCAATGCTGAAGTTAAAAATCTCTCTTACCTTTGATGTGTGCTGAACTGCAAGGCTGTTAGACCCAAGCTCTTAAGAGGCCGAGAGGCCGCATACCATACTGCAAAGCATTCTGGGGCTGCTTCTTCCCACCTTGGGTCCTCCCCTCTGCTGCTAGTGAGAAGTTACAGGCTCATATTACAACAGCGTGTAACGCAGTCCAGCTCACAGCACTGAAAAATCACAGGGCAGAGTATACTGCAGGAGTCCGCTATTGTTCCTAGCCACATGGCTAATTAATATTCACTGCACAGTAGTGTTGTCTTTTTTCTGAGTTCATCAGGAAGCAGGGAGGACATGACGACACATTTGGCTTCGTAGGAGACAGACAAACATGGAACCTGCCATGAGCTGTCAGGAGCATCATTCTCTGCAAATACTATATAAAAATTCTGTGAAATCCAAACGTGGACAGTGAAATGCATATGTAATGTCAGTACAGCCAATCTTTAGCTACTGATATGTGTTTTTTTCTCTGAGACCTTATACCTAACAGCTCCTCTTTAACCTCCCTGGCGGTAACCCCGTGTGTGACACGGGGTAAGCCGCCGGAGGGTGCCGCTCAGGCCCTGCTGGGCCGATTTTCATAATTTTTTTTTGCTGGACGCAGCTAGCACTTTGCTAGCTGCGCCAGCACTCTGATCGCCGCCGGCCCCTGCCCGATCGCCGCTATCTGCTGCGGCGCGGCCCCCCCCCCCCCCCCAGACCCCAGCGCTGCCTGGCCAATCAGTGCCAGGCAGCGCCGAGGGGTGGCCCGGGACTCCCAATGACGTCCCGACGTCAGTGACGTCGGTGACGTCATCCCGCCCCGTCGCCATGGCGACGGGGGAAGCCCTCCAGGAAATCCCGTTCTATGAACGGGATTTCCTGATCGGAGATCGCCGAAGGCGATCGAAGCGGGCGGGGGGATGCCGCTCAGCAGCGGCTATCATGTAGCGAGCCCTCGGCTCGCTACATGATTAAAAAAAAAAAATTTAAAAAAAAACTGCTGCGCTCCCTCCTGGCGGTATTTTTCATACCGCCAAGGAGGTTAAAGCAAATCTGAAGGCAATTTTAAAATAAAAAAAAAGATACTTACCTAAGGAGTGGGAAGGCTCTGGGTGCTAATGAGCCTTCCCGTTCTCCTCCCGGTGTCCTCATTCCCCCATAGGCTCCACGGTTTGAATCCCCCGCTGCAGGAGACTTCGGTAGTCTTCGGAAGCGCTCGGGCTTCTGAAGACTGGTGGCGCTGTACAGTGGGATGCGAGAGTTTGGGCAACCATGTTAATTGTCATGATTTTCCTGTATAAATCATTGGTTGTTACGATAGAAATTGTCAGTTAAATACAGGGGCGTTGCTAGGATCCTAGGAGATCTGGGGCACCAGATGGGAAAAACCTGCGGTGCGCTGAGCATGCCGCGGCAAAAAAATGAGCGTGGTCATGCAGTGAGTGGGTATGGCCATGGGTGGGGCCAAATGTACATGAACTTAGCATGCAACCTAAAACGCAAAATGTTGGCTAGAGCCCCTTATCCTTTTACTTAGTTTACTATTCGTATACGCATAGAGTAAAGATGCATACACACATTCAATTTTGATTGGTCAATCACTGACCAATTTTATCACCCCCATATAGTATGAGGGCTAAAAGACTGAATACTATAAACAGAGCTGAGCTTTCATGATACCTGGAAATAGTAAAATTGGATAATCAAAATTGTATGTGTGTACCAGGCTTTACAACTAATACTGTACATAGTGGAGGTAGCAGGGAACTGCACACAATACAGTGGGTTTACATTCAGTAAAGACACAGAGTAACAGCTCATAATGTACATACTGAGGGTAGAAATGAACAGCATACAGTACAGTGAGCATAAGTATAGGCACAGAGGAACAGCTTATACTGTACATACTGGAGGTAGCAGAGATCGGCACACACTGAGGCTATTTTATGGTCAGGTACAGGCACAGAGTAACAGCTTATACTGTACATACAGGGGGTAGCAGTGTTTAACACCTGCTGTAAATACACAATATAAAGAAAAAGTTTTATACATTCCTGGGGCTTCCTCCAGCCCCATAAGGACAGATTGCTTCCAATGCCGCTTTCCGCTTCCTGCAGCTCCGATACCGGCTTCCGCCACTTCAGCCAGTCGGGGCCAGTGTACACAGGAGAAGTGCGCCCTCTACACATCTCTCCAGCGGCTGCTGGAGAATTATGAAAAGAGTGCACTTTTCTTACGTCAGACTCGCTCCGATTGTTAGAAATGACAGGACCCAGTACCGGCGCTGCAGACATCGGAGGACGGTGGCGTGGGAGCGATCCGCATAGATGGGGCTGGAGGAAGCAGCAGGTATGTATAAAACATTTTCTTTATATCTGCTCTGGTATACTTTAAATGAGGGCTGCTAAGGTATCCAATAAAGCTGTACTACCGCTGATGGCAAAGTGCTTACTAAAAAGGTAACAGAACAGACAGACCCAGCCAGACCACTCCTAGGTGTTGTTTGGGCTGGTTAGTGGCTACTACTGGGCTGGCTTGTGTGGCTGCACTCCTGTTCCTGGCCTGCTGCTCCAGCTCTACTACTGTCTCTATGTTTGTCTCTCTCCTCAACCCCCCACCCCTTGCAGATGCTGTGCTTCCCAATTACTTTTGTGATTTTTGCTGCAAGTTCCCTGTGCCTGCCTGCCTGGTGGTTTCTCTTCTGAGGGGGTGAGGTAGTCTGTGGCTGGCTGCCTGTGCCTGGGGCCCCAATCTGATGGCGGCAGGCCAGGGAGGGAGGCAGGAGCCAGGGCAGCTCCTGTCTGAAGTGGAATGGCACCTGAGCACGGTGGGCCACTGTGGTGAGGCGGTCTGTGACTTCTGCTGGCAGGACTGGAGGGTGGTAGGGAGCCAGGCTAAGGAGTCAGGACAGGAGGACCAGTCCAGGGCCGGGATGGTGCCACGCAGAGTCACCAGCCGAGTAAATGCGCCTAATATGCTACACATACAGGGGGTGGAGTTACTCTCGCTCCAGCCCCCTGCCAGTCTGCTCACTCTGAGGAAAGCCGGAAGCGTGTGGCCGGTGCCACCCACAAAAGGGCCACAATACACCAAAATAAAGCAGAGGGACACCAAGAGCCCCAATTGTGTAATTCGTCTTGGGGACAACAAAATAAATGAGAAGTTAAAATTATACTTACAAACCAGGGTTACCAACAGGCAACCACTGTATAGGCAGGTGGGGAGAACAATCCTGACCCCACTCAGGAATAAAAAGTCGCTCTCTGTAGATAGGAAAATAGGGTAACAACCCTCCACCCAGGGTGGACTCAATGTAGTGTACAAGATACAGAGGCGCCAAAAGAATAAAAGGTAATTAAATGAACTTAAAAAACCAACTGGTTAAACAGAGGAGGCAGCGGTGGTCTTACCCCCTCCAAACAGACACAGGCAAGGACTGGAATTCAGACAGTCAACAATTTATTCGGAACTCCAAAAAACAATGCAACGCGTTTCACGGGCCATACATCCCGCTTCCTCAGGCAAAATACAGTAGGAGTCACAGCTGCAGCAAATACACAAACAGGCAACCAGAGGCATAAAATCGTCAAAGTGCTGATATGAATACGTAAATTTACATTTTGCAATACATTTTAGTGACAAGTTGTGCGCGGGTTATAAATATTAGTTTCAAACTGATAGTAGTCTCAAAGGTATGCTTGACAGCTATAGAATGGGTAGGGGGAATGTTAAAGGTGCATTGTGCTGAACAGAGTAAGACCAATGATAAATACAAACAAATATGCAAATACATAAAGCAAAAATTGGCTGGGTTTGCTGCCGGTTGTTGCGGACATCATGTAGAACAACAGTGAATAGTGGGTGAAATTGGGAGAAAGGGTTGACGTGGTCTAGAGGAGGGAGGGAGGGTGTTGGAATGGCTAAAAAACAGGTGGGGTGTTTTTGGCAGCAAGTAAACAAGGGTATAAGGAGAAGGCAGACTTACCATCTGTATTATATCAGCGAGCTCAGCGCCTCTGTAATGCCAGAGGACACCTGAGTTCATTAAGTAGCATGGATCAGTATGAGGAATGTGAGAGTACTTCCAGGCGGAAGTGTGTCATAGAGGGGCGGGGCCATCATGTGTGTATACTTTGTAAATAAAGTTGAAGAAAAAAAAAAAAAAGAGGGAAACGGTTAGAAAAATTAGTTTCGAACTGATGGAAGTCTCAAAGGTATGCTTGACCGCTTTACAATGGATAAGGGGGGATGTAAAAAGTTGCATTGTACTGAACAGAGTAAGACCAATGATAAATACAAACAAATATACAAGTATTCAACATAAAAATGGTAGAAAGACATGTAAAATGCATAAAATGTATAAAAATCAAAATAAAAGTTATATATCATAAAATTAGAATAAGCATATACATTATTAGAAGGATAAAAGAGAGGACTATTAAAAGACTGAACGGATTAGGTAAAGTGCTTAAAGGATACCACAGCCCAAAGGCTGTGGTAAAATCAAAGTTGCACTGTGGAGGGAAAGAAAGATACATACTTGCCGCTTCCCTCGTTCCCTGCCGATGGGTCCTGCTCATCTGTTACAGCTCCCGGTACCGACCCGACTCTCCTGACCCTTCACCCGGACATACTGTGCTGCGCATGCGCAGTATGTCACTATACTCTTCGCTTCTGCCGTCGCATCGTGACGGCAGAAGTACGGACACTCCCCCGCCTCCTCCTCTCCCAGCGTGTGCGCTCCAATCTAAAGCTAGCGTGACATGCTAGCTGGAGTTCGCACTGGGACAATCGATGTGGAGAGAGCGGAGGGGGAATAAGTTAAAAAAAACCACACTGCCGGCTGGAGGGAGGGAGCGAGTGAGTGGGCGGGCGAGTGGGCGGGCAGGCAGCGAGTGGGCGGCGAGCAGGCAGCGGCAGTACAGCCCAAGCATTCTGTACATAGATGCAATGACATCTATGGTACAGCAAGAAAATTATCCCCACATTTATCTCTGCATATGTGCATGTATATACATGTGTCACCCAGACTGCACACCTCACACACACCCACACAAACCGTCCTTGTAACTCCCGGGAGTGATGAAAACACCAATTACAATCCTTTGATCAAGGGGTCTGGTGAGGAGTGTGAATCAAAATGGCTCTTCATGGGATACTGGAACCACTGTAGCAACATTCAGTATCGTACATCCAAATGCTTATGTAAAGCAAATTGCAGTGATACAGTTCTAAGCAGCAGCTCAACCGGCCATAGAAGCTTCAAGCATATGCAGAGCAAGCAAGCAGGCACCCCACAGCGTGTATTGGAGGGCTCTCACCACCCCTTATCCGCGGTGCCCCGGAGGGCTCTCACCACCTCCTGCAGGGCATCCACCGCGCTGGTATCCGCTTAGAAGACATCCGCTCTGCCGCTTGTACGCTCAGAGTAGCTGTGTCCAACCGGCCATCCGCCGACACTGTTGCTCGTATTGTCCAGTTCCACTCTGTCCATACACGTGTGCAGCCGTGACGTCACCACGCTGCTCTCAGCCCGTGACTAGTATCGCCCGCCTATCCGGGCTTCATCAGACGGTCATGTGACCGGCATCATCAAGTTCATTAAGTAGTCTCTCTACCCCTCTTTCTTTACTCACAGCCACTCCCATGGTTATACTGATTGGTCCTTCTTCGTTTCTATGACTTCAAAGAGCACTGTCCTCATAAACAGGCAACTCACTCAGTCCTATTTCAGCGTAAATGCAGGCATGAAGGTGATGGAGCACAGTCAGACAGGTCAGTGAATTTTTTAGATTCAAGTGGCGAGGACGAAGGACTCGAGGGAGGAGGGGAGGAAAAAAGAGGAAAAATCGGAAAGAAAAGGTCAAAGAAACAGAAGGGAGGTCAGAGAGATCCAAAATCAATCCTGAAAAGGAATCAACCCCCGAGGGAAGCCAAATTACAGAACAAGAATCAGACATAGGGGCTAATATTCGACTCAATGAGGTGATCACAGGAGATGACAACCAAAATATTGTTAATCTTTCTGATTTTGAAATCAACGACTCACATAGGTCTCTGTTAAACAGAGGCCTCTCATTTTGCCCAACTCGCCATGGTGATCACTTTGAGGTCTACAAAGATATAAGATTATTTCTTAGGAGGGTCCTGTTTAAGGTGATGTGGGCGAATAAAGGGCAAACTCAAGGCAGTGATAATGACAGTCTAGAGACTATAGAGACTGAACTGACGTTAGCAGACAGAAAAACACTCATAGAACTAGAATCCCTGGCAGATCAGACGAACATTGATCCAGATGAAATTGATGATCAACCGGCTATTTTTTCTGATTTAAGACCTAAATCGAGATACTTTCCCCCGCTTTCCCTCGCTTTCCCTGAATCCCCATTTGAAAACCTTCGCCGAGGCTGTTGAACATGATCTAAAGTATATTAATTGGCATCCCTCCTCCATTGATAACTTGTCCTCTGAGGAACATTAGGCCTTGATGGATTTGAAACAATCCCAGGCAATGGTATTGAAACCTAGTGATAAGGGGGGCAATGTTGTGTTATGGGGGAAGGATTTGTACGTAGCAGAAGTAAATAGACAACTCAAGGATGGTGACATTTATAAGAAACTGAATTCTGATCCATTTCTCGATATTGTTAAAAAATTGAATAGTCGTCTGAATGTTTCTTTAGACGATAATGTCATTAGTCATGATGAGTGGAGTTTCATGAAAGTCAATCAGTATAGAATACCAGTGCTGTACCTTCTGCCCAAATTGCACAAGAACGTAGACGTCCCCCCAGGTCGTCCGATTGTTTCGGCGGTCGGTGGTCCGTTTGAAAAAGTGTCCACGGTTTTAGACACAAATCTAAAGCATATAGTGAATGATTTACCTTCATATGCGCGTGATACGCGGCATGTACTGTTTTTGTTGGAGGATCTCGTAATACAGCCGACGGATTTGCTGGTGGGAATTGACGTCGAGGGACTGTACACCTCAATCCCACATGATGTGGGATTGAGTGCTGTGGAGTTCTTCTTGAAACATGCGGGTATGGTACAGCCTGGGAGGAGTCAGGTTATGATAGACTTATTAGAGATGGTCCTTACCCTCAATTGTTTTAGGTTCGATGGAGTGTACTACCGTCAGACCAGGGGGACGTCAATGGGCGCGGCGTGCGCTCCGGCCTATGCATGCCTCCAACTCTGGCAAGTTGAGGACAGTGACTTATCGGAAACCAACAGCAGGGAATACTCTGCTTCACGCCTCTAGCTTCCATCCACCCTCCCTCCTGCAGGGCATTCCAGTGGGCCAACTATTGCGGGTTAAACGCAACTGCAGTGGGGAGGATGATTATATAAGGGAGGCAAATGAGATGTGTGGCAGATTTTCCAGACATGGCTATGGGGAGGAAGTTTTGGATAAAGCAAGGTCTCGCAGTGATGCGACACCTAGAAATGCATTATTGGCACAAGGTAGTAAAAAGAGGAAACCAAAAGATGAGAATCTGCGTCTAATTACACAGTACGGTACGCATTGGAACCAGCTGAGGAGGGTGCTGGCTAAGCATTGGCACATCCTGAGACTGGATCCTAAAATAATAGAAGTGGTTGGGGAGTATCCCAGGATGGCAGCTAAGAGGGCTCCCAACCTTCGAGACATGTTGGTACAATCAGAGTTTCGCTCTGTAACGAGACAGTCAACGAGAATGTGGTTGGGCCCCTCCACGAGGCCTCCTGGGATGTTTCCATGTGGTAAGTGCAGCGTCTGTCATCTGGCTCATCGATCCAACGTGTTTGCTGATGCGAGATCAAGGCGATCGTATGACATTCGGACGTTCATTAATTGTAAAAGTAAATTCACTGTTTATATGATCGAGTGTCCGTGCGGTTTGAAGTATATCGGAAAAACTACGCGTATGATTAAGCAACGCATGCAGCAACATGTTGGAAACATAAAGGCAGGTGACGAGACAAGCCCTTTGGGCTTACACTTTAAACTCTACCATGACAAGAATCCGGATTGCCTGAGGTTTAAAGGCATTGTAAAGATGCAGGTGGCCACAAGGGGAGGAGATCTGGATAGGAGGTTGTGTCAAATGGAATCCAGCTGGATTTTCAGACTGGGTACTGTTATACCTGATGGTTTAACCGCTTGCCGCCCGCGTCACGCCAGTAGGCGTGGCCGCGGTGGCAGCCCCAGGACCAGCTAACGCCAATTGGCGGAAAGTCCTGGGGCAGCAGTTTACGGGAGATCGCACGCACGGTGCACGCGCATCTCCCGCTTGGTGGGCGGAGCTGAGCTCCGCCTTCAGTCTCCGAGCGGCGATTGCCGCTCGGGAGACTGTTACACGGCGAAACCGCCGTGTATTTACATGTGCAGCGCTGCGATCAGCAGCAGCGCTGCACTGGGGACAGCCGTGTGACACGGCTGTCCCCATGGGGGACAAGAGAGCGATCGGCTCTCATAGGCAGAAGCCTATGACAGCCGATCGCCGTGATTGGCCGGCTGGGGGGAGGGAGGGGATTTAGAAAAAAAAAAAAAAAGAAAATGTCAAAAAATATTTAAAAAACAAACAAACAAATATTTATAAAAAAATAAATAAACACGGGGGGGGGGGGGGGGGGCGATCAGACCTCACCAACAGAGAGCTCTGTTGGTGGGGAGAAAAGGGGGGGGGGGGGGAGATCACTTGTGTGCAGAGGTATACGGCCCTGCAGCTTGGCCTTAAAGCTGCAGTGGCCAATTAATGTAAAATTAGGCTGGTCACTAGGGGGGTTTACCACCATGGTCCTCAAGAGGTTAAATACTGATCTACCATTAGCACCTTTTCTGCCAATCTAGATTGTATGTCTGGTGTGATTGGTGTGTAATGTGCATGTGGTTTCGGTCTTGTACATAGTATAAACTGACAACGCTTTTGATTGCATTCCCTAGAATAAAATAAAATATATGTTTCCTCCATTGCTGATATGAACTTTATCTAGGAATGGACATTTTTATCAAGAGAGGAATTTAATGCAAAGTGTCTGATTTGCAGCAGCATGGTCACTGCGCTGCTTCAGAAATGTACAATCATGCCTGCATTTACGCTGAAATAGGACTGAGTGAGTTGCCTGTTTATGAGGACAGTGCTCTTTGAAGTCATAGAAACGAAGAAGGACCAATCGGTATAACCATGGGAGTGGCTATGAGTAAAGAAGGAGGGGTAGAGAGACTACTTAATGAACTTGATGATGCCGGTCACATGACCGTCTGATGAAGCCCGGATAGGCGGGCGATACTAGTCATGGGCTGAGAGCAGCGTGGTGACGTCACGGCTGCACACGTGTATGGACAGAGTGGAACTGGACAATACGAGCAACAGTGTCGGCGGATGGCCGGTTGGACACAGCTACTCTGAGCGTACAAGCGGCAGAGCGGATGTCTTCTAAGCGGATACCAGCGCGGTGGATGCCCTGCAGAAGGGGGTGAGAGCCCTCCGGGGCACCGCGGATAAGGGGTGGTGAGAGCCCTCCAATACACACTGTGGGGTGCCTGCTTGCTTGCTCTGCATATGCTTGAAGCTTCTATGGCCGGTTGAGCTGCTGCTTAGAACTGTATCACTGCAATTTTCTTTACATAAGCATTTGGATGTACGATACTGAATGTTGCTACAGTGGTTCCAGTATCCCATGAAGAGCCATTTTGATTCACACTCCTCACCAGACCCCTTGATCAAAGGATTGTAATTGGTGTTTTCATCACTCCCGGGAGTTACAAGGACGGTTTGTGTGGGTGTGTGTGAGGTGTGCAGTCTGGGTGACACATGCCGGCTGTGTATGTGGTGTTATACATCATAGGCTGCTCTTTTTAGTGGGGACAGTGGGGGATTTGTATGCAATTGATTAATAAATAGAGATTGTTTTTTGAGACTCCAGTGGATTTTTTGGTGTATTGTGGATGTAGTCACCACTGTGAGGCTCCCCTATTAGGGTGAATACAATCCAGAGTATTGCCTAGCGCTTGGTACTGTTTGGTTTTGACCCACAAAAGGGCGGCCGCCGTATCGAGCGAACGGCGGCCGCGATCACCGGGGATTCGGGCCACTTCAATTGAGGCACCCCAAAGCCATATCCGGGGCACGAGCCCCGTATAAATAGCGCTAGCGACGCACCTGGTTAAAGAAAACCTGAACTGAAAATTAAAAGTCAAAATAAGCATACACAAGTTCAATCCTCAATCTCTTTCTCCTCTTCAATCCTCAATCTCTTTCTCCTCTTCCACGTCCTGTTTGTCCACTGTGATCAAGGGAATTTTCTGTCCTCCATTTTGAAAATGGCCATTACCCCATAACCGCTTTCTGGTCAGCACACTGTTAAACTGTAATATCACCCACTTGAGCCACAGGGAAACTTGGACATTACCGGGCACATCAGTTGTCTGACAGCAACTGATATATAACTGACAGAAACTGATATATTTCAGTTCTGACAAAATATTGTCAGAGCTGGAAGGGATCATTGTCAGAAGAAAATAGTGAGCTTCTGAGATGAACTGATGGCAAGGTAACTATTTAACCACTTAACTCCCCGCGGTACGAATTTCTCCGTCCCCTTTTTTCCCACTAAAAAACCAGGGACTGAGAAATCCGTACCTTCCGCGCTACCGCCACTGTCCCCGCTCCCGCCGCTCGTGCACGCCACCGCTCGCTTGCCCGGAGATCAATGAACGGGAAAATCCATTCCCGTTCGTTGATCTAAGCCCTCGCAATGATCCACTGCTTCTATTAGAAACAGCGTGATCATTGTGATCTTCTCAGCCTCGTACTGCTTCCTGTAAGCGTCCTTCCGGACGCTTACAGGTCACATGTAAACAAACACACTGTGGCCATCTTGTGGCCAAATAGTAAAACTACACCCTAAAGCATTTTACATATACAAACACATTACATTTACACAATAAATTAACTCATTACCTCCCACACTCCCCAATTTTTTTTTTTTGTAATAAAAAAAAAAAAAATTAAAAAAAAAAAACCATAAATAGTTACCTTAGGGACTGAACTTTTTAAATATTTATGTCAAGAGGGTATAACACTGTTACTTTATAAACTGCGGGCTTGTAATTAGGGATGGATGCAAAACTGAAAAAAATGCACCTTTATTTCCAAATAAAATATTGTCGCCAAACATTGTGATAAGGACATAATTTAAACGGTTTTATAACCGGGACAAATGGGCAAATACATTTCATGGGTTTTAATTACAGTAGCATGCATTATTTAAAAACTATAATGGCCGAAAACTGAAAAATAATTTTTTCCCACATTTTTTCCTATTTTCCCATTAAAACACATTTAGAATAAAATAATTCTTGGCATAATGTCCCACCTAAAGAAAGCCTAATTGGTGGCGAAAAAAACAAGGTAAAGTTCATTTCATTGCGATAAGTAATAATAAAGTTATAGACGAATGAATGGAAGGAGCGCTGAAAGGTGAAAATTGCTCTAGTGTTCAAGGGGTAAAACCCCTCAGTGGTGAAGTGGTTTGCATTTGAAGTTACCTCATGTGTTTATTTTAAATAATTTTAGTCAGTACAGGTTTCCTTTAACTATATCATATAGGAGACACACGGTGATATTTGAGAAGTGAAATGAAGTTTATTGGATTTACAGAAAGTGTGCATTAACTGTTTAAATAAAAATTAGGCAGGTGCATAAATTTGGGCACCAAAAAAAAAAAGAAATGAAATCAATATGTAGTAGATCCTCCTTTTGCAGAAATGACAGCCTCTACAGTAGCCCTTTAAGAGAGTGGAGTGTGATGAGGAAATGTATTTAACATGTGTAATGTAATATTAGCATGATAGTCTAAAATTCGCCTTGAGATTTAGCACTGTGGAACTAAAACAGTGCATAGAGGCCTAAAGCGAGCATTTGGTTGCATGATTTGCGTTGCTAGGTGACCATAGACACAAAGCAGGGAATCTTCCAGAAGCTGCGTGAGCTGGTCGCAGGGAGCAGCGCAGACGCAGTGGTTACAGTGGCACGAGACACAGGCTGAGAGAACTGGTTTTAACCAGTTCTCCTCACAGCGTTCAGTCAGTCAGGCGGCTGAGAGGGGAACAGAGGCCCGCAAAGGAGCAGCCATAGCAGCCACCCCATAAGTTAGAGAAGGGTCGCGGTGGCAGCTAACCAGACACGAGAGAGCATAGTCAGAGGTGACAGAGACCAGGCAGCGACCGGAGACTGTTAAAGAGACAGCAGGCCAGATCCAAGCCAGTGCAGAGAAAGAGAGAGACTGTTGAGCCAGAAGTGTATAAGCGTTGCGCCTGTATTAAGCCACAGATTGTAATTGGAGAAGTAGCCAGCAACAAGGTGAAGATAGCCAGAATTCAGTGGTGGTTGTCTAAAGGTGGCCATACATGGTACGATTTTTCATTTTTTTCGATTAGATAATTTAGTTTGATTATTCCGTTAGATCAAATATAAAGATTTTCCCAGCATGTCTGATCTGATTTTTCTCGAAAAAACGGCATAATTGTTCGAATTTCTTGATTGGAAAAAAAAATAGTTTCAACTTTTTATTCGATTCAATCATTTAGATCGAATAAACGGGGTAATCGAACGTTTTTATTGTACCATGTATGGCCACCATAAGAGACGTGACAGTTAACCCCAGCATACTGAATGGTATCCTCTGATGAAGGTGGTGTGATTAAGATCTGCCTGTCTGATAAAGTCTTAAAGAAACCATAACCTTGTGATGATAAACTGTTCATTTCTGCAATATAGCACTGTATTGCCTAAGAAACAGAGACTGTGCCCAAGTTACAGCCAGAGAGTAAATGGCCTCTGTCAAACCCCTCATTTGATGTACAGCTCAGCCGCTTGTATCGATTGTGATCCAGAGACATTCTGCCTGTCGGCCTGTATCATCTCCTCAGTTTATATACCAACAGCCTGATCTTCAAATAAAGCATAATTTATATCGGTTATACCTAAGTGAAAGGCCTGTGGAGGAGAAAGAGAGAGAGCATTTGAGATAAAGAGAACCTGTCAGTTGAGTATACAAGTTCTGTTAACCTACCAGCAGAAAAGGAGAAGATTTGTGATGGAGTCACACTGCATCCAGTGACACTAAAGGAACTACAGTAAAAAGGAAAATAGCATCTGATAGAAAAAAGTCAAACAGAGTTGGAGATTCAAGTATTGCAATTGCATAAGTTGGAGCTTCATTTAGGCCTAGTGTACACCAGAGCGGTTCGGCAGCGTTTTCAGATCAGATTGCGGATGTGGAAACGCTAGGGTAATGTATTTCAATGGGGTGGTGCACACCAGAGCGGGAGGCGTTTTGCAGAAACGCATACTCCCGGGCTGCTGCAGATTTTGGATTGCGGCTGCGTTTCTGCCTCCAATGTAAAGTATAGGAAAACCGCAAACCGCTCTGAAAAACGGCAGTTCAGAGCGGTTTTGCAGGCATTTGTTACAGAAGCTGTTCAGTAACAGCTTTACTGTAACAATATCAGAAATCTACTACACCAAAAACGCTTCACAAAACCGCAAAATGCTAGCTGAAACGCTTCTGAAAAATAGGAAATAGCGTTTCAAAATCTGCTAGCATTTTGCGGATCTGCTAGCGGTATTTGGTGTGCACCAGGCCTATGTGTGAAATCTAGACAGAAAAAAGAGAGAGTGATCTTGATTTCTTTGGGGGTTTTTTCTTTTTGTTTATTTGACCCCTTAGCCGGTTATTTCATTATTTTTATTATTATTTTATTTGGGGGCCTATAGGAGGAGAGTCTGAGAAATCCTCTGAGCCAAAGAGTGGAGATTATTTTAGTGCCTTAAATTAACAAAAGAAAAGTGAAAGCTGTGTCAGTACCATAACAAAGGGAAATTTTAACACCATAAGGTTTTGCTGAGCAATATAGCTTGGACTTGGTAACAAGGGACAGAGACTGTATAGAACTGAAGTTGCTCAGTAGACCTGTTCTACCCAAATCCCTATATATCAGCCTATGGTACTGTGATGACGGTTGTTGTATTGAGTAGTGGTTGGAGATTGTAAGAGAAAGAAGGAAGATCTGTTGTAGCTCAATTGTATGTGAGAAGTGTTATAAGTAACCTGACTTTTATTCCTCAGCTTTTACCGGTGCACCAGCTATGAAGAGGAGAAGATTGTACTGATTTGTTATGTGATAAGAATATATATTTGTGTTGAGAGTTAATACTGGTTGAGAAGTGACCAGTTGACCATTGTTAGGTCACAAATAAATTCTTGATATTCGCATTTAAGTCAGTGTCTGGTGGATTCCTCTCAGCCAGGGCTGAACACAGAGACTAATTGGGTTACACCTGCTCTAAACGCTTCCTGTAGGTTCCAATGAGAGTCTGGATTCTGGTTGAAGGTATTTTGGACCATTCCTCTTTACAAAACATCTCTAGTTAATTCAGATTTGATGGCTTCCGAGCATGGACAGCTTTCTTTAACTCACACCACAGATTTTGAATTATATTCAGGACTGGGGACTGAGATGACCATTCCAGAACGTACTTGTTCCTCTGCATAGACACCTTATTGGATTTTGAGCAGTGTTTAGGATCGTTGTCTTGTTGAAAGATCCAGCCCCGGCGCAGCTTCAGCTTTCTCACTGATTCCTGAATATTGGTCTCCAGAATCTGCTGATACTAAGTGGAATCCATGCGTCCCTCAACTTTGACAAGATTCCCAGTCCCAGCACTGGCCACACAGCTCCACAGCATGATGGAACCACCACCATATTTTACTGTAGGTAGCAGGTGTTTTTCGTGTTATGCCCAAATAACTTTTAATTTCATCAGTCCACAGCACCTTATTCCAAAATGAAGCTGGCTTGTCCAAATGTGCTTAAGCATGCCTCAAGCGGCTCTGTGCTGTGGGTGGAGAAAAGGCTTTCTCTGCATCACTCTCACATACAACATTTCTTTGTGTAAAGTGTGCCAAATGGTTGAACGATGCACAGTGACTCCATCTGCAGCAAGATGATGTTGTAGGTTTTTGGTGCTGGTCTGTGGGTTGACTCTGACTGTTTTCACCATTCAACGCTTCTGTCTATCCGAGCTATTTCTTGGTCTGCCACTTCGAGCCTTAAAGAGACACTGAAGCGAGAAAAAAAATATGATATAGTGAATTGGTTGTGTACTATGAATAATTACTAGAAGATTAGCAGCAAAGAAAATATTCTCATACTTTTATTTTCAGGTATATAGTGTTTTTTCTAACATTGCATCATTCTATAATATGTGCAGATTACACAACACTCAGCATTCAAAATGAGTCTTTAACTACTTCCCGACCGCCGTATAGACAAATGGCGGCCGGGAAGCTGACGCCGCAAGGACCGCCGTATAGACAAAATGCGGCGGTCCTTGTATGGGCGTGGGCGGAGCGATCGCGTCATCCGTGACGCGATCCTCCGCCGGGAGTCGGAAGCCTGGCATTTTGCCTCTGCTCGCCGGCCACTTAGCAGAGCCGGCGAGCGGAGGAATCCGTAACAATGGCCAATCAGAATGTATAAGGCACTTTGTTAAGTAAACAAAGTGCCTTATACGTGCTTCCTCCTCGCCTCGTGGTCTCATTGTTGCAGAGACCACTAGCGAGGAGGAAGCACTTTGTGAGTATTACAGCACACACGTTTTTTTTTGCCTACAGCCCCCCTGATCTCCCACCCCAGGCCTCATACCCCCCCTGATCACCCCAGCAGACCCCTGCCAGCACCCTTGCACCCCTTTAAAAACCCCAACCCCCCCACCTATCACTAACTTTAAACGCTATCCCCTGCGTTAGGTCCCTAACTGCCTCCTAGTCACCCCTGATCCCCCCCCCCTACCTTTAGATCACCCCCAGACTCCATCCCAGACTACCCCCCTGTATACTGTATACATCTGTATACAGCTACCTTACCCTCTGATCCCCCTCTGATCACCTGTCTATCACCTGTCCATCACCCCTTGGCACCCCCACCCATCAGAGCAGACCCTAACTGCCCCGCGGGGGTAACCGATCACCTGCCCAGGCCCTCGATTGCCCTCATACCCCCCTTCTGATTACATCCCCTGCTCTTTGTTTACATCTGTCCTCCCCAGCAATCACTAACTGATCTGCGATCAGTAACCCCCTGTGTCTGCCTCTCATCAGATCAGGACTCAGTTTGCCCCGTGCAGGCTCCTGATCAACCCCCCACTCCCTCAAATCGCCCTCAGACCCCCCCCCTAATCACCGTCCAAGTGCATTGTTTTTGACTGTGCTGCGCTTGTATTCGATTGTGCTGCGCTTGTATTTGATTGGGCTGCGATTGTATTTGATTGTCCCGTGATCTGCTTCGATTGTCCCGTGATTGTTTGATTGCCTGAGACCCCACTTCCCACCACACCCAACCCCACCCACCCCCCCCCCCCCCCACACCCAACCCCACCCTCCCCCCACCACCTCCAACCACCACCTTCCGAGTGCATCAGATTTGCTTGTGCTGTGATTGGAGTCGATTGTGCTGTAATTGTATTTGATTGTCCCGTGATCGGCTTCGATTGCCCCGTGATTGTTTGATTGCCTGAGACCCCACTTCCCGCCACACCCAATCCCACCCTCCCCCCATCACCTTCCGAGTGCATCAGATTTGATTGGGCTGTGATTGGAGTCGATTGTGCTGTAATTGTATTTGATTGTCCCGTGATCGGCTTCGATTGCCCCGTGATTGTTTGATTGCCTGAGACCCCACTTCCCGCCACACCCAATCCCACCCTCCCCCCATCACCTTCCGAGTGCATCAGATCTGCTTGTGCTGTGATTGGAGTCGATTGTGCTGTAATTGGATTTGATTGTCCCGTGATTGTTTGATTGCCTCTGAGACCCCACTTCCCACCAACCCCAATACCTCTCAAATACTCCCTTTTTGCTAGGTAGGTGCTCTTTTTTTCTGGGTAGTCTCGGAGGAAAACCCCATAAATTTAGCAATCCAAAATGGCAAGAAGGGGGCTTTCCGATGACGAGGTATACAGGTATATGGACCAGTCGGATGAGTTCTTTTGGGAAGAATCATCCGTCGAATCTTCCGGGTCCAATTTTGAACCTGTAGAAAGCAGTGGTTCCCTGACCGATACTGATGACGAGGCTATGGTCCCGGCTACAGCCAGGCGTACCAGACCCCAAGTCGTTAGACCGCAGGTGGCGCAGGATCCGCCTCAAGGGCAGCAGGGTGGTGCTAGCGCTGTTGATAGTTTTCTTGGTGAGGCAGGCACCAGCAGCGCAGCATCTCCTGGACTTAGTGCCAGTGCTTCCGTAGACCCTGACGAAGTGGTGAGCGTCAGCATGGAAGTGGAAACTGGTACGGTGGCAAGTGCAGTAGTACCCCCGTCGCAGCCACCAAGAAGAAGACGGGCCCGTAGTACCCATAGACTCCCAGAGGTGCTGGCACAACCAGATTGGCAATCCCCTGATTCCGCCGCACCCGTAGTGCCCCCTTTCACCGCCCAGTCTGGAGTCCAGGTGGCGACAGCTCATCTAGGAACGGCCCTAGACTTTTTGCAGCTGTTCATCACCCAGGTTCTCCTGGACTTAATTGTGGTTGAGACCAATCGTAAAGCCACACAATTCATCACCGAGCACCCGGAGAGCATGTATGCCCAGCCTTTCGGGTGGAAACCAGTCCAAGTTTCCGACATTAAAATCTTTTTGGCCCTTATCCTTCACTTGGGACTAATGAAACAAAATGTATTGCGGTCGTATTGGTCTACGAACCCAGTACATCATGTTCCCTTGTACCCTGCTGCCATGTCCAGGACACGATTTGAGTCCATCCTGCGCTTCCTGCACTTCAACGACGACGAAACCTGTCTTGAAAGGGGAGACCCTGCTTATGACCGGCTCCACAAAATTCGGCCCCTCATAGACCACCTGTCCTCAACATTTGCAGATGCTTATATCCCTGAACAGAACATCTGCGTAGACGAGTCCCTCTTACGCTTTACCGGGCGCCTTGGCATCAAACAGTACATCCCAAGCAAGCGCGCCCGGTATGGGGTGAAACTGTATAAGCTCTGTGAAAGGGCCACAGGCTATACATGTCGTTTTAGGGTCTATGAGGGAAAAGACTCAAAATTGGAGCCGGTCGGATGCCCTGACTACCTGGGGAGCAGTGGAAAGGTTGTGTGGGACTTGGTGTCACCCTTGTTCCGGAAGGGGTACCATCTTTTTGTGGACAATTATTACACAAGTGTGGCCCTCTTTCAGCACTTAAAGTTAGAAGGAATCCGATGCTGTGGCACTGCGCGGCCTAGTCGGCAGGGCTTCCCCCAACGGCTCGTTACCACCAGACTTCAACGGGGGCAGAGGGCCGCCTTGCGTACTGAAGACCTGCTCGCGGTGAAATGGAAGGACAAGAGGGACGTTTACTTTCTGTCCACCATTCACACAGACACGACTGTCCAAATTCAACGGGCAACTAAGGTCATTGAAAAGCCCCTTGTCGTCCACGAATATAATGTCAACATGGGAGGGGTGGACTTCAATGACCAGAGGTTAGCGCCCTATTTAGTTACCCGGAAAACAAGACGCTGGTATAAGAAAGTGTCTTTTTATCTGATTCAATTGGCAGTTTACAACAGCTTTGTTCTCTACAGTAAGGCTGGGAGAACTGGATCTTTCCTCCAATTTCAGGAACAGATCATTCTGGACATCCTGTATCCAGGAGGTGCCAGGCCCCCCCCCCCAGATGCAACTAGCCGACTGCATGGTAGGCATTACGCCTATCAGATTCCGTGTGCCCCAGGTCAACGCATCCGAAGAAAACGTTGTCGTGTCTGCAGCAGGACTGGAAGAAGGAATGACACCAGTTTTTATTGTCCCCGCTGTCCTGACCAGCCTGGCCTATGCGTAGGGCCGTGTTTTGAGAGGTACCACGAGCAGGTACACTATTAGAACCTAGGGAACTCCAGACACAGGAGTAGGCACACACTCAGTGGTCTTTTGCACATTGTCGCAGGGAGAGGAGAGGTAAGCTTGAAGACCAAACGGGTAAGCATAAAAGTGGGAAGAAGGATCGGTTTCCATGCTTGATATTGCTGATCTGTCCTGGATTGGCGATATAAGACGGCATGTTTGAATTTCCCTTGAGTGTGGACACCCCCGGTTTATATGTGATTTGGGCCGATGATGATGCTTTAATGCCACACAGAGTCATCTCTATTGGCAGGCATATTGCTGTATCCTACAGGCATAATGCTGTATACTAAAGTTCTGAGGCCCAGTCACATAAGTTGGTGGCTCACCCTGAGTGCAGGGTGGCACGGGGTGTCTCTCTCCTGAGGTTATCACTGCCATTGATGTGGAGGAAGATCTGCCATTGATGGGGAGCAAGGTATGTTTGCCGTTCATTTTTCCTTTCAGCCCAGAGTGCATTACTTGTATACCCAATATAAGGAGTATAGCAGAAACTCCTAATACTGGCCATACATGTAATGATTGCAGAGACCCTAAAATGCCAGGACAGACTCCACAAATGACCCCATTTTGGAAAGAGGACACCCTAAAGTATTATGTGAGGTGCACAGTGAGTTCATAAAAGATTTTAATTTTTGTCACAAGTTAGCAGAATTTTTTTTTTTATTTTTTTTTAACAAAGTGTCATTTTCCGTTAACTTGTGACAAAAAATAAAATTTTCAATGACCTCACCATTACCCTCATGGAATACCTTGTTGTGTATTCTTTCCAAAATGGGGTCATTTGTGGGGTTTGTTAACTGTCCTGGCAAGTGGGCGGGGTGCTAAATTGTGAGCACCCCTGTAAAGCCTAAAGGTACTCATTGGACTCTGGGCCCCTTAGAGCAGTTAGGGTGCAAAAAAGTGCCACACGTGGTATTGCCGTACTCGGGAGAAGTAGTACAATGTGTTTTGGGGTGTATTTTTACACATACCCATGCTGGGTGGGAGAAATACCTCTGTAAATGACAATCTTTTGATTTTTTTACGCACAATTGTCCATTTACAGAGTTATTTCTCCCACCCAGCATGGGTATGTGTAAAAATACACCCCAAAACACATTGTACTACTTCTCCCGAGTACGGCGATACCACATGTGTGGCACTTTTTTGCACCCTAACTGCGCTAAAGGGCCCAAAGTCCAATGAGCACCTTTAGGCTTTCACAGGTCATTTTGCGGAATTTGATTTCCAGACTCCTCCTCACGGCTTAGGGCCCCTAAAATGCCAGGGCAGTATAGGAACCCCACAAATGACCCCATTTTAGAAAGAAGACACCCCAAGGTATTCCGTTAGGAGTATGGTGAGTTCATAGAAGATTTTATTTTTTGTCGAAAGTTAGCGGAAAATAGATTTTTAATGTTTTTTTCACAAAGTGTCATTTTCCACTAACTTGTGACAAAAAATAAAATCTTCTATGAACTCACCATACTCCTAACGGAATACCTTGGGGTGTCTTCTTTCTAAAATGGGGTCATTTGTGGGGTTCCTATACTGCCCTGGCATTTTAGGGGCCCTAAACCGTGAGGAGTAGTCTGGAAATCAAATTCCGCAAAATGACCTGTGAAAGCCTAAAGGTGCTCATTGGACTTTGGGCCCTTTAGCGCAGTTAGGGTGCAAAAAAGTGCCACACATGTGGTATCGCCGTACTCGGGAGAAGTAGTACAATGTGTTTTGGGGTGAATTTTTACACATACCCATGCTGGGTGGGAGAAATATCTCTGTAAATGGACAATTGTGTGTAAAAAAATCAAAAGATTGTCATTTACAGAGGTATTTCTCCCACCCAGCATGGGTATGTGTAAAAATACACCCCAAAACACATTGTACTACTTCTCCCGAGTACGGCGATACCACATGTGTGGCACTTTTTTGCACCCTAACTGCGCTAAAGGGCCCAAAGTCCAATGAGCACCTTTAGGCTTTCACAGGTCATTTTGCGGAATTTGATTTCCAGACTCCTCCTCACGGCTTAGGGCCCCTAAAATGCCAGGGCAGTATAGGAACCCCACAAATGACCCCATTTTAGAAAGAAGACACCCCAAGGTATTCCGTTAGGAGTATGGTGAGTTCATAGAAGATTTTATTTTTTGTCGAAAGTTAGCGGAAAATAGATTTTTAATGTTTTTTTCACAAAGTGTCATTTTCCACTAACTTGTGACAAAAAATAAAATCTTCTATGAACTCACCATACTCCTAACGGAATACCTTGGGGTGTCTTCTTTCTAAAATGGGGTCATTTGTGGGGTTCCTATACTGCCCTGGCATTTTAGGGGCCCTAAACCGTGAGGAGTAGTCTGGAAATCAAATTCCGCAAAATGACCTGTGAAAGCCTAAAGGTGCTCATTGGACTTTGGGCCCTTTAGCGCAGTTAGGGTGCAAAAAAGTGCCACACATGTGGTATCGCCGTACTCGGGAGAAGTAGTACAATGTGTTTTGGGGTGAATTTTTACACATACCCATGCTGGGTGGGAGAAATATCTCTGTAAATGGACAATTGTGTGTAAAAAAATCAAAAGATTGTCATTTACAGAGGTATTTCTCCCACCCAGCATGGGTATGTGTAAAAATACACCCCAAAACACATTGTACTACTTCTCCCGAGTACGGCGATACCACATGTGTGGCACTTTTTTGCACCCTAACTGCGCTAAAGGGCCCAAAGTCCAATGAGCACCTTTAGGATTTCACAGGTCATTTTGCGGAATTTGATTTCCAGACTCCTCCTCACGGCTTAGGGCCCCTAAAATGCCAGGGCAGTATAGGAACCCCACAAATGACCCCATTTTAGAAAGAAGACACCCCAAGGTATTCCGTTAGGAGTATGGTGAGTTCATAGAAGATTTTATTTTTTGTCGAAAGTTAGCGGAAAATAGATTTTTAATGTTTTTTTCACAAAGTGTCATTTTCCACTAACTTGTGACAAAAAATAAAATCTTCTATGAACTCACCATACTCCTAACGGAATACCTTGGGGTGTCTTCTTTCTAAAATGGGGTCATTTGTGGGGTTCCTATACTGCCCTGGCATTTTAGGGGCCCTAAACCGTGAGGAGTAGTCTGGAAATCAAATTCCGCAAAATGACCTGTGAAATCCTAAAGGTACTCATTGGACTTTGGGCCCCTTAGCGTACTTGGGGTGCAAAAAAGTGCCACACATGTGGTACCGCCGTACTCGGGAGAAGTAGTATAATGTGTTTTGGGGTGTATTTTTACACATACCCATGCTGGGTGGGAGAAATAACTCTGTAAATGGACAATTGTGTGTAAAAAAAATCAAAACATTGTCATTTACAGAGATATTTCTCCCACCCAGCATGGGTATGTGTAAAAATACACCCCAAAACACATTATACTACTTCTCCTGAGTACGGCAATACCACATGTGTGGCACTTTTTTGCAGCCTAACTGCGCTAAGGGGCCCAAAGTCCAATGAGCACCTTTAGGCTTTACAGGGGTGCTTACAATTTAGCACCCCCCAAAATGTCAGGACAGTAAACACACCCCACAAATGACCCCATTTTGGAAAGTAGACCCTTCAAGGTATTCAGAGAGGGGCATGGTGAGTCCGTGGCAGATTTCATTTTTTTTTGTCGCAAGTTAGAAGAAATGGAAACTTTTTTTTTTTTTTTTTGTCACAAAGTGTCATTTTCCGCTTACTTGTGACAAAAAATAATATCTTCTATGAACTCACTATGCCTCTCAGTGAATACTTTGGGATGTCTTCTTTCCAAAATGGGGTCATTTGGGGGGTATTTATACTATCCTGGAATTCTAGCCCCTCATGAAACATGACAGGGGGTCAGAAAAGTCATAGATGCTTGAAAATGGGAAAATTCACTTTTGGCACCATAGTTTGTAAACGCTATAACTTTTACCCAAACCAATAAATATACGCTGAATGGGTTTTTTTTTATCAAAAACATGTTTGTCCACATTTTTCGCGCTGCATGTATACAGAAATTTTACTTTATTTGAAAACTGTCAGCACAGAAAGTTAAAAAAATCATTTTTTTGCCAAAATTCATGTCTTTTTTGCTGAATATAATAAAAAGTAAAAATCGCAGGAGCAATCAAATCGCACCAAAAGAAAGCTTTATTAGTGACAAGAAAAGGAGCCAAAATTCATTTAGGTGGTAGGTTGTATGAGCGAGCAATAAACCGTGAAAGCTGCAGTGGTCTGAATGGAAAAAAAGTGGCCGGTCCTTAAGGGGTAGAAAGCCCTAGGTCCTCAAGTGGTTAAGAGCAGTCTGTGAAGTAATGACCTCTCCTCTAGCAGAGAAAAAGTAAACAGTTCACTTACAGTTGAGATAATAAAAGTCAGATAACAGCCCTCTCCATGACTAAAGGTAGCCATACACTGGTCGATTTGCCATTAGATCGACCAGCTGATCTGATCAGAGAGGGATCGTATGGCTGCCTTTACTGCAAACAGATTGTGAATCGATTTCAGCCTGAAACCGATCACAATCTGTGGAGCCGCCGCTGCCGCCTGTCCCCCCCCCCCCCCCCCCCGCATACATTACCTGACGCTGGTTCCCGGGCATCTTCTCCGCATCTTCTCCACGCTGCACCCGCTCCATCCCGGCGCTTCCTGTGTCACTTCGTGACCAGGAAGTTCAAATAGAGCGCCCTCTATTTGAACTTCCTGGTCACTGCAGTGACAGGAAGCGCCGGGATGGAGCGGGTGCAGCGCGGAGAAGATACGGAGAAGACGCCCGGGAGCCAGCGTCAGGTAATGTATACCTGATCGGATCGGCCGCCACTAGCGACGCGCTCCCTACCCGCGGGCGATCGAGGGTAATTTCCCGCACTGCGCGATCGACGGGCCGATCCGATTTCGGGAGGAAATCGGATCGGCGGGTGCGTTTAGCGCGAACGATTGGCAGCAGCTTCGATCCCAGGATCGAATCTGCTGTCGAAACGGCCGCGAATCGGGCCAGTGTATGGCCACCTTAAGACTTAGCTGGAGAGTTAATGGCTTGTTTGCATAGAGATAACAACTGGAGTTTCTTAACTCTTCCTGTACTGGAAACAATTAGACTGATGTATCTGATCTTAATGTTTTATTTCTTAGCTGTACTACACATACAAATCATAATATCATAATTTTTTTTCGCTTCAGTGTCTCTTTAACTTGAACTGAGCCTGTGGTCTTCCATTTCCTCAATATGTTCCTAACTGTGGAAACGGACAGCTAAAATCTCTGAGACAGCTTTTTGTATCCTTCCCCTAAACCAGGCATGGGCAAACTTGGCCCTCCAGCTGTTAAGAAACTACAAGTCCCACAATGCATTGCGGGAGTCTGACAGCCACAGTCATGACTCATAAAGGCAAATGCATTGTGGGACTTGTAGTTCCGTAACAGCTGGAGGGCCGAGTTTGCCCATGCCTGATCTAAACCATGATGGTGAACAGTCTTTGTCTTCAGGTCATTTGAGAGTTGTTTTGAGACCCCCGTGTTGCTATTTTTCAGAGAAAATTAGAGGAGGGAAACTTACAACTTACCCCCTTAAATACTCTTTCTCATAATTGGATTCACCTGTGTATGTAGGTCAGGGGTCACTGAGCTTACCAAACCACTTTGAGTTCCAATAATTAGTTCTAAAGGTTTTGGAATCAATAAAATGACAAGTGCCCAAATTTATGCACCTACCTAATTTTGTTTAAACAATGATTGCACACTTTGTCAATCCAATAAACTTTATTTCACTTCTCAAATATCACTTGGCGTATCTCCTATATGATATATTTAACTGACATTTTTTATCGTAACAACCAACAATTTATAGAGGAAAATCATGACGATTAAAGGATTGAAGGTTGCCCAAACTTTTGCATCACACTGTAGAATGAGCAAGTCTATCAGTTTCCATCAAAACATTTAGTCGCTGCTCAATTTGAGCATGCGGGAGGGTAGAGGATTTCCAATTAACAGCTATTACCCATTGTGTGGCTAGGAGGCAGGTATGATAAAACTTTTTAAAGGCCCTAGGTACATCAGGGGCACCTGCCTAATTTTATTTAAACAATTATTGTGCATTTTCTGTAAATCCAATAAACGTCATTTCACTTCTCAAACATCACTGTGTGTGTGTCTCCTATATCATATATTTAACTGAAAGTTTTTATCGTAACAACCAACGATTTATACAGGAAAATTATGACTATTAAGGTTGCCCAAACTTTAGCATCCCACTGTACTGCGCACGCGTGAGTGCGCCAGAGAGGGAGTGTGCACAGTATGGAGCAGCCCATCTTTGGAAGCCCTAAGGCCCCATTTACACTTAATCAGTTGCTCTCAGTTATAACTGAAAGGACAACTGATTTTCAAAGTAAGTCCCATGTTTTCCTATGGCACCTTTCACACTTAAAGAAAACCTGAACTGAAAATAAAAGTCAAAATAAGCATACACAAGTCACACTTACCTCCCGTGTAGTCTACTCCTCAGTTTCTTTCTCCTCTCCCACGTCCTGTTTGTTCACTGTAATCAAGGGAATTTTCCGTCCTCCATTTTGAAAATAGCCATTACCCATAACAGCTTTCTGGTCAGCATACAGTTAAACTGTAACATCGCCCACTTGAGCCATAGGGAAACATAAACATTACCTGGTACATCAGTTTTCCTCTCAGCTATAACTGACAGCAACTGATATTTTACTGACAGCAACTGATATATTTCAGATCTGACAAAATATTGTCAGAACTGGAAGGGATTATTGTCAGAAATAAATGGTGAGCTTCTGAGAGGAACTGATGGCAAGGTAACTATTTAATGTTCATTTGAAGTTACCTCATGTGCTTATTTTAAATATTTTTACTCAGTACAGGTTCTCTTTAACGCGTTTTATCCGAAATCTTTTTCACAATGCACTGCTATGGAGAAGAAAAAAAACGCGTACTAACTGATTAAGTGTAAACGGGGCCTAAGGCTGCTGAAGTCTCCCTAACCTGGAAGAGAGCAGTCCATGACCAAATTGGTCATGGACTGCTAACTGGGTAGCCTGCGGTGGAACGTGGATGCCAGGAGGAGACCAGGAAGGCTCATTAGGTCCCAGAGCCTTCCCTCTCCCTGGGTAAGTACGGTATCTGTTTTTTATTTTAACATTGCCTTCAGACTCTTTAAAAATCACGTGGGCCTTTAATAGAATTATGCAAGATAAGCCACCAGTATGATGTATTGTTTCAGCACTAGTAATACTGTATACTAGGCATATGTCTTTCTGGAAAACATGGCTAATTTATTATTTATTTATTGTATTTATAAAGCGCCAACATATTACGCAGCACGGGACAATAAATAGGGATACATACAATATTTAGGGGTGACATACAGCAATGAAATATGTCCTTGAAATGTCGGTCCCACTGCACTGTATTCTGCTACTGACAGAATAACTGGTGTAGGTTGTGGAACTGGTGTTTGAAACTATGTAAAGGCTCATACACACCTACCAACTATCTTCCACACTTGGTCTGTTGGAAGACAACAATTGGGCGTTTACAGCTGGCAAACAACCAAATGACCAACTGATAAGAGGTTGTTTGCCATATCCAACCGGAGGATCAATCTGACCAACTATCATGCAGGTTGGTTCAAGTGTGTGTACAAGTCTTTTAGAACAACTTTGTTTTTAAATGCAGACATGTGCAGTTTGTCGTTTAGTTTGTGTGCATAGTATTTTCGTTGGTTGGTTGGTTAGTCGGTTGGCGTGTGTACATACTTGTCATGTAAACAACTTGTATGGTTGGTCATGTATGCAGGGGCGCCTCTAGCCATTTTGTCACTCCAGGCGAGAAAACCTGTGGCGCACCCCCTCCCGCCCCCATGGCGACAGAAGGACAAACGGGGTCAGACATGGCACATGGGACAGAAGGAGGCACAAGGAGACAGAAGGAGGCACAAGGAGACAGAAGGAGGCACAAAAGGGGAAAGAAGGATGCACAAGGCACAGAGGTGTCAGCTGCCTGCAACTTACACTGAGTAGTAGATGCAGCAGAAGCAAGTAATAGAACACTCATGGGGGCGGGACCTAGTCTGGAGTGGGGCTTAATCTTGGGGCGGGGCTTAATCCAGCAACATGGCACCCCCCAGGACCAATGGCACTCCATGCAATGGCCTGTACTGCCCATGCCTAGAGGCTCCCCTGCATGTGTGGTTGGTTGTGCATTAAGTTGGACATGTGTATGAGACTAAAAACTTGACCCTGTGTGATCAGTATCTCACATGCTGTATGGATTTAACATGCAGCTCATACTATTGGAACATGCTGCTTTCAATCACTGAGCAGGGGCCATGCACGCACGCACGCACGCACGCACGCACGCACGCACGCACACACACACACACACACACACACACACTTCAGAGGATGAAGGGGTGGCCAGAAAGCAGGGACACAAGTGCAAACAGCAAGGTTATCATCTGTGTGCAGGAATGACAGGACATGTGCCTGATCAGCTTGTTACATTACTGTGCAATCCAACTGTGTGTCAGTGTGAAGGTCATTTTTTATGTTAATTGCTATCTTATGATTTTTTTCTAAATGTAAAGAGACAGAAGAAAGAGGGGTAAAGAAAAAATCCTCTTCTCCTAAATGATCTACCTATAGTGTGGAGCATGGGCGTCCGCACATACGGCAAAACCGGGCATCTGCCCGAGCCTGGCCGCCCGCTGCCCCCCCTGGCCGCGTGCCCGTGCAGCCAGAAGGAGGGGAGCAGCGCAGAGAAGAGAGAGAGCTATGGGCACAGTGGGGAAGGGCGGACGTCTCCCCCACCCTTCCCTCACCTTAGGGGGCTCTCTCTCCCTCGCTGTCCCCTCCGGAATGAAGTGTGCAGCGGCTGGGCAGCGGGCGGAACTTACCTCGTCTCGCTCCTGCGCCGGAAGTTCTTGTGCCTCACTCTGGTCTGGATCAGACCAGAGTAGCGGCTAATCCATCCGGCACGTGCGACGAGAGGAGGTAAGTTCCGCCCGCTGCCCAGCCGCTGCACACTTCATTCCGGACTCCGGAGGGGAGAGCGAGAGAGGGAGGGAGAGTCCCCTAAGGTGAGTGCCCATAGCTCTCCCTCTTCTCTGCGCTGCTCCCCTCCTGCTGGGGCACATATGGCCACTTTTTCTGGGGACATATACCCCTGGCTACATATACTGGGACATATCCCCCTGGCTACATATACTGGGACATATACCCCCTGCCTACATATACTGGGACATATACCCCCTGCCTACATATACTGGGACATATACCCCTGCCTACATATACTGGGACATATACCCCTGCCTACATATACTGGGACATATACCCCCTGCCTACATATACTGGGACATATACCCCTGCCTACATATACTGGGACATATACCCCTGCCTACATAAACTGGGACATATCCCCCTGGCTACTTTTTCTGGGGACATATACCCCTGCCTACATATACTGGGACGTATCCCCCTGGCTACATATACTGGGACATATACCCCCTGCCTACATATACTGGGACATATACCCCCTGCCTACATATACTGGGACATATCCCCCTGGCTACATATACTGGGACATATCCCCCTGGCTACATATACTGGGACATATACCCCTGCCTACATATACTGGGACATATACCCCTGCCTACATATACCGGGGCATATCCCCCTGGCTACATATACTGGGACATATCCCCCTGGCTACATATACTGGGACATATACCCCCTGCCTACATATACTGGGCACATAAACCCCCTGCCTACATATACTGGGACATATCCCCATGGCTACATATACTGGGACATATCCCCCTGGCTACATATACTGGGACATATCCCCCTGGCTACATATACTGGGACATATACCCCTGCCTACATATACTGGGACATATACCCCTGCCTACATATACTGGGGACATATACCCCTGCCTACATATACTGGGCTCATATACCCCTGCCTACATATACTGGGCACATATACCCCTGACTACATATACTGGGCACATATACCCCTGGCTACCTGTTCTGGGGACATCTCTACCCCTGGCTACCAGTTCTGGGGACATCTATACCGCTGGCCACCTATTCTGGGGACACCTATAGACCTGGGGCTACCTATTTTTGGGGAACCACTGCTGTCAGATTGAGTGTATTTTGGGGAACTGCTGCCAGGTGAGAGGTGTCTACATATTAAGGGGGCATTCTGCCTATTTATGTGAAAAGCTGTCTATTTATGTGCCTCATGACTGCTGAATTTGTCTTGTTGCGGGCCTCATGGTTACTGACTTTGTCTTGTTGGGGGCCTCATGATTTGTTGGGGGCCTCAAGATTGCTGAATTTGTCTTGTTGGGGGCCTCATGATTGCTGAATTTGTCTTGTTGGGGGCCTCATGATTGCTGAATTTGTCTTGTTGGGGGCCTCATGATTGCTGAGTTGGTCATGTTGGGGGCCTCATGATTGCTGAATTTGTCTTGATGAAGGGGGGGTCACATGATTGCTAACTGCGAGACTATGGAAAAAGCTGAATCATCATCATATGAGACAATAGCATTAAACCTACTTTTTCCGCTTTTTAAAACAGAAAATGAAACTGGGAGGTTCTAAATGAATGAATATTTTTTTCAGGAGTACGATGGATGAAATTGTTTATCTTCACAGTTTATTTTCAACTTAATTTTCCATAATGTTCATGTATGAGTTAAAACATTTGTATTTAGTTTAAATTGCTGTTGGCACTTTGTGATAGTAAAGTGACTTTGCAGTTTGGACACTCGACCTCCAAAAGGTTCGCCACCACTGTCCTAATCTAATGTCCCACCATTGCTTAGTTCATGTAAACTTGTCTCCACCCACGACCACACCCACATTCTGGTTCATGACCAGACCCATTGTTCGGCGTGGCGCGCTACGCGCGCTGCATGACGTAGCTCCATTTTTTGGCGCGCCACACAACACCAACCCAGATTTGCGGCGCGGCACGCTACTCGCGCCGCCCCACTTTTTGCTCCCCACTTTTTGCCCCCCCTGGAAAATTTTCTGCGGACGCCCATGGTGTGGAGGTGAGCTGTATAGATAGATGTCAGACAGAAGCGGAGTGGGGATGTTCTCCCTGTGATTACTTCTGGTTCACTGTGCTATTGTAGGCCATTTATCTTTAGGTATGGTACACATCCTGGTTGAAACTTGGATGTTGCGGTCAATAAACACAACCTCCGTAAAAAAAATCTAAAGTGAATGTAGCATGCATACAGCAGTTGCCCAACGTTTCTTACAAATGTAGCATGCTAGAATGATCACAGGCCTGAGCGCATTGTTATACCCACTCACACTGCCCATGGCACGCTGCACCGCCAGCTTCCCAGCTAGTTACTCCACGACACCCCCCCCCCCTCCATAGCAACAAACTTATCACCAGCGTGTAGGCTAGAGATGTCTCTGAACTGTCTGAGGGATTGAGTCCCAAACCCTGCCAGATGTGCCAGTAGTCAATAAAGAGTGTGTGGAGCTTTTTACAGCCATGGGGAAGGTATGACATAGTTATTTGGGTTGAAAAAAAGACATACATCCATCGAGTTCAACCAGTGCAAAGTACAACACCAGCCTGCTCCCTCCCTTATCCCTGCTGATCCAGAGGAAGGCGAAAAAACCCTTACAAGGCATGGTCCAATTAGCCCCAAAAGGGAAAAAAATCCTTCCCGACTCCAGATGGCAATCAGATAAAATCCTTGGATCAACACCACTGGGCGTTACTTATTAACTATAGCCACAGATGCTTTCCTTGCGATGAAAGACATCTAAGCCTCCCTTAAATACAGATATAGAATTTGCCATAACTACTTCCTGTGGCAATGCAGTCCACATCTTAATCACTCTTACTGTAAAGAACCCTTTCCTAAATAAATGGCTAAAACGTTTTTCTTCCATGCGCAGATCATGTCCTCTAGTCCTTTGTGAAGGCCTAGGGACAAAAAGCTCATCCGCCAAGCTTTTATATTGCCCTCTGATGTATTTAAACATGTTAATTAGATCCCCTCTAAGGCGTCTTTTCTCTAGACTAAATAAACCCAGTTTATCTAACCTTTCTTGGTAAGTGAGACC
Source organism: Hyperolius riggenbachi (assembly GCF_040937935.1). Taxonomy (NCBI): domain Eukaryota; kingdom Metazoa; phylum Chordata; class Amphibia; order Anura; family Hyperoliidae; genus Hyperolius; species Hyperolius riggenbachi. The sequence goes on along the minus strand of NC_090646.1, from coordinate 295,711,613 downwards.
TTCCATCCCACGTATCAATTTTGTTGCCCGTCTCTGCACCTGCTCTAAAACTGCAATATCTTTCCTGTAATGTGGTGCCCAGAACTGAATTCCAGATGTGGCCTTACTAGAGAGTTAAACGGGCAATATTATGCTAGCATCTCAAGTTTTTATTTCCTTTTTTTAATGCATCCCAAAGTTTTATTAGCTTTAGCTGCAGCGGCTTGGCATTGAGTACGATTATTTAACTTGTTGTCGATGAGTACTCCTAAGTCCTTCTCCAAGTTTGATGCCCCCATCTGTATCCCATTTATTTTGTATGGTCCATTAGTACAACCAAAATGCATGACATGAATTTTTCAACATTGAATTTCATCTGCCATTTATGTACCCATATAGCCATCCCATCCAAATCCTGTTGCAATATATCACTATCTTCCTGAGGCTGCATTTCCACTTGTGCGGTGCAAATCGCCGCGGTAAAAATTTGCATGCAGATGCGAATTTCGCATGCGGGTCCATGCGAATTTTCATGCGAATTCGCATGGATGGTGATGTATGCGAATTTAACCATGGCAGTGCTGGTGTGCTTTTCCATTGTTTCTATGCGAATTCGCATGAAAATTCGCATGCCCAAATCTCATGCGAATTTCCTACATTGTATGCAATTTGCATAGCGGTATGCGAATTCTGATGGCTCTGCCATGCAAATTTTTTCTGCACAGAAAAACGCAAAGGAATCCTGACAAGTGGAAACAGTCCCATTCACTTGTATTGCTATGCGAATTTGCATGCGAAAAACGCATGCGAATTCGCGATAGTGGAAATGGGCCCTGAGAGTTGATGATTCTGCACAATTTTGTATCATCTGCAAAAATAGCAACTTTGCTTTCTACTGCATCTACTAGAGCATTAATAAATAAATTGAAGAGCACTGGACCCAGTACTGACCCCTGTGGGACCCCACTGCTAACAGTGGGGTCCCACAGGGGTTTGAATATTTAGAATATGATCCATTGACCACAACTCTTTGTTTTCTGTCCATTAGCCACGGATCCATGCACACAGACTCTTCCCCAGTCCTTAAATCCTGAACTTTTGCACCAGACTTTTGTGGGGAACAGTGTCGAAGGCCTTTGCAAAGTCCAAGTATATCACATCTACAGCATTCCCAATATCCACATTAGCGTTCACTACCTCATAAAAGCTGAGCATGTTAGTCAAACAGGACCTATCTTTAGTAAACCCATGTTGATGCTGAGAAATAAGATTATTTTCTACTATGAAGTCATGTATAGTATCTCTTAGTAACCCTTCAAAGAGTTTGCATACAACTGATGTTAAGCTTACAGGTCTATAATTTCCTGGATCTTATTTTTTTTTTTTTTGCCCTTTTTAAATAATGGGAAAACGTGGGCATGTACACCAATCTACTGGAACTCTGCCAGTTGAGAGTCACAAAAGATAAGATAAAGGGGTTTATCGATAACTGAACTTAATTCTCTTAGGACCCGAGGATGCATTCAATCGTCTATTTTTAATTTATTTAGTCTTGCCTTCACTTCTTCTTGCGTTATTTAATATTACAATTAGAAGATTGGGACTCTTCTGCATCCGTAATTTGCAACACCGATGTTTCCCTTGTGAAGACATAATCAAAGAAAGCATTTAATTACTTCAACTTACCTTGGTCATCCACCATTGAGTTCTCACCCTCATCCTTTAGGAGTCCAATACAGTCAACCTTTCTTTTTTTAAAGTTGATGTACTTGTAAAACTTCTTTGGGTTAGATTTGATATCCCTAGCGATTTGATTTTCAGCTTCAATCTTTGCCAGTCTAATTTCTTTTTTACAACTTTTATCGCAGATAATTCAGATTCAGACTTATTTTTCAGATAAGTTGGCAGGTGTAAATTTATGGAGCTAGATTTTTATTAGAAGTGACGACAGAGCGAAGGGCCTGTGGCGATGGGAGAATGGTCTGACTGGCAGGTATGAGCTGCGATTTGTTAGTTTGTGCCCTTTTGTAGTACCAGCAGGAATAGGGAGGCTGCCATATTTATTTCCTTATAAATAATACCAGTTGCCTGGCAGCCCTGCTGATCTATATGACTGCAGTAGTGTCTGAATAACACCAGAAACAAGCATGCAGCTAATCCAGTCAGATCTGACAAAAATGTCAAAAAACCTAATCTGCTGCATGCTTGCTCAGGATCTATGGCTAAAAGTATTAGAGGCAGGGGGATCAGCAGGGTAGCCAGGCAACTGGTATTGCTTAAAAGGAAATATGGAAGCCTCCATATTCCTCTCACTTCAGTTGTCCTTTAAAAGAGGAGCTGTCAGCAATACTACAATACTATCTAAAAAAAAAAAAAAACACACACACATACACAGTATAATCTCTGTATAGTAAACTCCAAGGGACCAGGAAAAGTGGTTTACTATGTCAGAAATTATCCTAGTAACAGCCAAACATGCCCTGGTACATTCTCTGCTGCAAAGGACTAACTCTGTCCTCCCACTGTAGGTACAGTACAAGCAGTTGCACATTTCGTGGACTGCAAGGTTATGTATACCTTGGGGCTGTATAGCCAGGCAGGACAAATCACTAGTACAGTAGCCAGAGCTCTTTAAAAAATGCAGCGTCTCTGAATAGAGGCAGCCACCACTTCCGTGAGTGGCTCCAATAACTCCGTGGGTGGACTTGCAGCACATGTCCTGAAAAACTTTTTGCTCACACTTGAGGCAATCATGAAGCCTTTTTTTAAAATGCAGCCACTCATAAGCCATTCTTGGCACCAGTACTTCCGCGGATAGAAACTAGCACTCACGTTGGTGCCGGGGAGAGAAGCCGTGGTCCCACTGGCCATCGCTGATTGCACGCGGGACCCAGTAAAACAGCAGGAGTGGTGGTTTCAGGTAGCCCCGCCCGAGCTGAGCTCAGTTTACCGCTCTCAGCTCCTATGACTCAGCCCGAGCTCAGCTCAGGATTACCACCATGGAGATTAAAGGGGGGTAAGAGAAAGTTATCAGCAGCAACATGAATTCAGTTTTCTGCAGCTGTCATGTGCAAGGACATGTAGAGGCACACAGCAGGCACAGGCAGTCTGCACTAGGAAAAAGCGAGGAAGAGAGTAGGAAGGAGCAGACATATAGAGAGAGGAGAAGCACAGAATGCAGCAATCACATGGGTTGTCAGAGACAAGGAGCATCTAGCAGCCAGCAACTCTACTTATCTAAATAGGCAGCAGGACTTCCCTCTCTGGCTGTCACTGCAGTCTCCAAGTATGGGCAGTCCTCATCATTATCCTGTGTCCACTGACTGCTCTGCACTACGGATAGTATATGGTGTTGCAGGCTTCAGCAGTCACTGGCTGTGGTTAAAGCCGATACTCTGCAGTGTCAGGAGAAGGAAGCCATAAAACAGGTCCCGATAACTATTTAGATAAGAACCTAGCAGTAGCCAGTACACTGCTCTCTAAATACCAGTAAGGGTCTCCTTCCTGACAGCAGATCTGTCTCCTGTCTCTGACCGTCTTCTTCCTCTTCTCCTCCTCCCGGCAAGCTTTAAACTCTTACCCTCTGGCTCTGGCCAGGGAACTTGCAGCATGTTTCCGAGTCTGACTCACTTTCAAAAGCAGCCGAGAAGAAAGGGGGCATAGTGTCGCATCCAGTGTGTGTGTAGACAGCCCACACTGTGAGCTGCCTGCAGACTTCCATGCTGTGCCAGCTGGGGCAGACTGTGGATTGTGCTAGAGAGTAGTGCCAGCAACATGGTAACGGATGCCGACACCACATGAGAACCAGGGCACGATAAGCACTGCTTGCCCTGACATACGGTGCACAGTGGGAGTTTCAGGGCTAGAGCCCCGGATCTTCAGCCCTAACGACATGTCTGGGCAATACTATGCAGGTCTGTGTCCAGCACATCTAGCATACAGAAACAATCTTCACTAGCAGTAATCCTGTGAGTAAAATGTGTTCAGAATGATAGAAAGCAGAAATATGGCTTCAAATGTGTGTAAATAATCAGCTGAAGCAGCTCTGTGTGCCTGACCCTGTGTCTCACTCTCTGCCTCGCAGTATAAAGTAAAGTTACAGTCAGGGAGATATCATTCTGAATGAGGGAGGAAGTATCCAAGTAAGGAAAAAATACAGGTCCTTCTTTTCAGATCCTTCTCTGTATCTAAAAATCCCTCAGCTGTTCTCATATCATCGGTGAGAAAGCAGTGTGTGTGTAAGCAGGGCAGAAACAAACAGTAAATCATTCCTCTGTGAATAGTGACAGAGAAGTGGAACCTAGCTACATGGTTCAGCTCTACCTCCCCCCTGATGCCGACACAAACACAAGTTGTTTCAACAGTTTATAAACAAAACATTATTTTCAGGAGCCATAGGTAGCCATGAATAGATGCCCCCAGTACAGGTAGCCAGGTGTAGGTACTGCCAGTACAGGTAGCCAGATATAGGTGCAGCCAGTATAGGTAGCTACATTGGTGCCACTGGGGGAGGGGGGCTAACATCATCCTCTCCCCTCTCCGTGGACCCTCTTCCTGTGCCCTCCTGCACAGCTGGAGCAGAAGTGCGGTGTGTAGTTAACTCACCCAATTGCTTGTTCCATGAGGTGTCCCTACCGGCAGCAGACTCCTCTCTGGCCACCTAATCTCTGTATGATGTGTAATCACGCGTCATACAGGGAACAAGGAAGTAGAGAGGAGACGGCTGCTGGCGCAGACACCGCATGAAATGAGCGATCGGGTGAGTTAATTACACACTGCACCTCTGCTCCAGCTCTGCAGGGGAGCCCATGGTGAGGGAGGGAGGAATGATGTTGGCCCCCCTCCCCCCTGCAGAAATGCCAAAAAACATACGTTTTTGGCACTTAAAGCCTTGGCCTGCCAGCAAGTACTATGTACGTGCTTGGCAGGCAAAGGGTTAAAATAAGTAAATAATAGCTTTCTGTATATTTTCAGAACCAAAGGATTATATGAAGTATTTCAGAGTAATGACCCTACTCGATCTGCATAAATGCACTTACAAAATATTTATACCCTTGCTATAATGAAATAAGCATTTATTTAAACTTTGTTACATATTTTGTGCTGCTAGTCATGCAATATTTAGTTTAATATGAACTATTTGCCCCAGACTAAGGATCTTCTTCAATGTAGTACCGAATGATTCCTACACAAGCATCTATCATTTGAAATATTTCTTTTCACGTAATAATATTTGTATAACACATCTATAAGTACTGATTCATAAGACATGCAGGACATTCCTAGATTTTCCATTCATTCTTCATCATGACGACAAAATATGCATCGCTGTCTATGGAAGCGCTAACACCACTGTAGTAATTCAGGAATTCTTCCACTGTAACCTGTATTTAAAAGAAAAAAAACAAATTACCCCTAATATTTTCTTCCAAGCTGTAAATTAAATCTCTTTTTAAACAATACCTGTTGCCTGGCATGGAATCAATACCGTATGTTACATTTTGTCACACCTTTTAGTTTTTGAAATTTACTACCCATTAAAATACTTCCAAGCATATTTTGTTCTTAGAAAGCTTTTGATTTTACGCACTCGTGGGGTTTTTATAGGTTTCCATGATGTTTTACAGTAATGATTAACTAAAATAAAATGTAAATATATTTTAATTTAAACTTGCTTAGACGGGAAAGATTTAAGTGTAACTAAGAGTATTTCTTTTGTGCCTAAAGTTTTGTTTCGTTACTTTCTAAGACCCCTCAGACCTACCTTCATTGAATAATAAAAATAGCTGTGTGACATTATTATTATTATTAGAATTATAGTTTTTCCAGTGCCACCGATCATTCTCGGCACGTATTTGGGCTATCAGAAGAAATACGCCTCTTTCAAAAGCCATTTGTGTGACCAGTTACTGCTTGTTGCATGCACATTTGGGGAGTTAATCCTGTAACTAAAGAGTAACTTTGAGAGAACAACTCCTAGCACGTTCCCAAATATATAATCTGATAAGCTAATAATATATGTGAACTGAAGCAATTGACAGGATCTGTGGGTAGGGGATCTGCTACTACTTTGGTATCATTATTTTGTTCAGACAGCAAGAGAATATGACACAAAGCTTTTAAAGAAGGGGGTAACCTGCAGATTTGGTAATCTGAGCTATAGGAAATATATTGTGAAAGGAATCAATGTTAAATATTTTAAAGGGAACCTAATCTCATACGAACAGGGGCTGCCATCTTTATTTATTTTCAAATAAATGTCAGCTGTGTAGCTGTAATGTCCATCTTTGGTTAGATTACTTTAAAAGACACCTGAAGTGAGAGAGATATGGAGGCTGCCATATTTGTTTCCTTTTAACAAGTTGCCAGGATTGTGACTGTATATCTACTCCCTTAGGGAGTCCACATTCCATCCCAGGGGTATAGATACTCGTCTTCTGAGTATTACGAGCGGTGCGTGTTCTCCTACCTGGTGGGGACAGTTAGTGGACAGATTGGTGAATAAGCCAGTCTTAGTGCCCAATTAAACAATCTCTGCTGCAATGAACAGCAAAGATTATTCATTGAAAAAGTATATTAAAAAAAAAAACTTCACTTCACTTTTGTTAGTATACTGCAGAAGACAGTGATTGAGCTTTCTATACTGGATGGCGCTATCTAGCGGACAAATATAATAGTGCACTACACTATTATTAGCTTAATAAGGAAGATATATATATATATATATATATATATATATATATATATATATATTCTTGTCTATAAGTCAAGAAATTTAAGTCTGAATCATTAAGGCAAAACATAGGGGTCGCCTTATACTCAAGTCATAATTAAATTCCCTAACTTATAGCTGGGGATTGGAGCGCCTCTCTCTCCTGTAAGCTCCGGCTTAACCCCCTCCCTTCCCACTCTGTCCTTCTCCTCCCTATATTGACCTGGCCAATACTGTAGAACTTTAAGAACGCTCCATCTTCCCAGCCGCCCGACCCCCTTCTCTCTCCCCTTGTGTGCTATGCATGGTTGTATAGTGTGAAAGCAGACGTTACCCAGTCCACCACTGGGCTCTCTGTCCTCCAATCTTTTCCACATGCCACTGAGCATGCAATAGCGTCACCATGGAATTCGGCTCCTGTGGTGACGCTATTGCATGCTCAGAGGCATGTGGAAGGTTGGAGGACACAAAGCCCAGCAGTCGACTGGGTAAGGTGTATCCGCTCTGCTGCTTTTACACTCTGTATCCATGCATAGCACATGGGGAAGAAAGGCAGGTGGGCGGCAGGGAGTTTGGAAGATCTTAAAAGTGGACCTGAACTCAGAACTTCCTCTGTTCTAAAACACATGCAACAGCATAATAACCTTTAAAACAAAACATTTATTTATTACAGCTCATACAAATTCTGCAATAGAATTGCATTGTCTCTACTTCCTTTAATGGAAGCAGACATATTGTTAACATCCTGTGTTTACCAATTACCTTCTCTGCCATAGCAGTCAGCTGACACAGGTGAGAGATCAAATTACAGCTTGTGATTAGTCACAGATGAGGGTGGATTAAACAGGCTAAACTCTCTAAATACATATATACCCCTCCTGGTCCCCAAGTTCAGCCAGTAACCCTTATGGACCCCACTTGCAGACATTAACTTTCTTGAGATGACTTATACTTGAGTCTTTAATTCCAGATTAAGGGGGTAAATTTTTGACGTCGACTTATACAAGAGGTGGACATATTTAGGTATATACAGTATATATAAATATTAATACAATTAACCACTGGTATCTCCCATAGTTAAAAAAATAAAAAAAACCTATAAAAAAAATAACCAAAGTTACAGAATTAAAAAAAAAAATCCTTTTGAACACTGGTCAAATGACCACTTCATCAGAAGGACCCGCTGACCACAGACCACTTCATCAGAAGGACCCACTGACCACAGACAGTGGAGCCATCTGATAAAGTGGGTCATCTGACCACTGTCAGGGTACTTGCGGACTGTCAGGGTTCTGTTGATCCCGTCACTGGTATCAAGGGGGGAGCAGCCCCGGGGCATGGGGTCTAAGCAAGCACGGGCCTTCACCAACGCACCCTGTAAGGGAAGATGGGCCGTCACCCCTAGTGGGTGGCGGACTATTTTGCTGCCTGGTGCCTGCCAGGTTACGATCCCCATGACTACCGCACCAGTGATGGGAAGAACAGAGGGTACCTGATGGGATAGGAGGCGGCTCGTGCAGAGTAGACCGTTGAGCAATAGGGCCAGGATAGGTTAGCAGGGCAGGAAGGCCTAACCTATTGGGATCCCAGGTAGGATACGGAGAGAAGGAGTTCCCAGAAGTGGAATGAACAGACTGGATAATCCCGGGTAGGGAGCTGACTGAGGGGCTCCCAAGAGGGCAGCAGACAGGCAGGGGGAATCCCAGGTAAGGAGCTGACAGCAACAGATCCCAGAAGGATACTGACTGACAGGGTAGGTCCCGGAGATTCTGGCAGTCTAGAGTAACCTCTGGAAAGGGAGCTGACAGACTAGGTACCCAGAAGGGGAACAGACAGGCTGGAGGAAACCCCAGGAAGGGAGCGGACAGAGAAGTGAGGCTGGGAGTCAGACAGGTGACTACAGGGAACGAGGGATGGAAGATCATGACTGCAGGGAGACTGACAGGGAACCAGGGAAGGATGGCTGACAGGAGACTGACAAGTAGTGCAGGGATCCTATGTCTAAAATTCAGGCAGGCAGGAAACAAAAGGAAATGCCAACAGGGATTAGCCAAAGGGAATCCTGGAGGAATCCTGGTTGAGAGGGAACAACTTGGAAGGGGGAATGACGGTGGAATGCCGTGGCTGTGACCAGGGATGCAACAGCATCCATCTGTGAGAGCGCAGGGTTTAAATACCCCGCCTCTCAATTAAAGGGGCACTATGTCTAATTTCTTTGTTTTTTGACACTTTAACATACATATTTGTATATGGAGGAAAGTTAATAACATGTATTATGGAAGATCAGAAGGATTTTCTACACTGCCACTGTTGGAAAACCTTACGGTATCTACCTCTGTAAGATCACTAACTCAGTAAAAGGTATAACTTTTACAGCGTTGCGATCAAAAATATTGGGTATAGTGGAGTTCCTTCCCTCTACAACAGTAAAAGTTATAGATGATGGTTTCTCTTGGAATAATCTCAAAGCACTCAGTTTGGATTTTTATATAAATTTGTATTTTTCAAAAAGCAATATATTTACAGCGGAAAAATATGAATCTTCAAGATATTCAAAGTTCACAGTTCCATGAAATAAACTTTATCATGCAGATATTGCATTGTAGATCTAAGGTTGGTTAATGTTGCCTATTTCTGAGTATCTCTAGTAGTTGCTGAGAGAAAAAATATTCAAAAATAAGGCTAATAAAAAATGCTAACTTTCAATGCTTAATAGGCTTAGCTAAATATTCAATGCTAAGAATCACCAGAATATAATATCAATAAGGCATACCTCTCCTCAATTATGTAGAAGGTCTCACCCCAAGGTAGCTGTTGTCAAGATGTGTAAAACCTGCCCATCCTACCTCACTTTTTATACCCAATTTTCAAAAATGGCTGAAAAATTGGAATTTCCCACTGACGTATATTCCATATCTTGGAATGTTTTGTGCGTCATTCAACGTATCTTATTTACAAAGTCTGACATTTAACTAATGAGGGTGATATCTTAATTAATTGGGTACATACGCAGGTAGACATCTTGACTACGTTATGACCTCCCGATAAGAGAAATGTCATGAGACACTGGGTCTCCAGAATTAAAAACATCTCCCATATCGATGTTCCATGCTTTATTTACTTAATATGACATCTGTGTCTTAATTGGCCTGAGGTATGCCCATTTCTTTCTGAAATGCTGTCGGCCATCTTGGCCCACCAAAATACATAGGCCTGTAACCAACAGTATTCAGACTTACAGTACATTAATACTTATTTAAACACTATACTATCCTTAAAGAGTAATCAAATATTGTATATACTGATCAGCAATCTAAATAATTTCATTCTATAATTTTTTTATGAAGAAATCATTAATTTTATAACTTATAAAAGATTACAAAAAACCACCAGATGGCAGTGTAAAATATATTCTGAGCATTTTACTATTTGCACTTGTTTAAGGATTAACTCTATCTGGCATATAACTGACACTAATTCTTGAAATGCATACATATCAGGCTTATTTGAATCATCATAGTTAACTAAAAAATAATATAGAAGACAGGGTTTCAGTGTGGTTATAACAGAAATCTGACACCACTATGCCTTTATAGCTTTAGAGTCACGTCGGCAGATGTACCTTTCCGACGCGGCTCAGGCTAATCCATTTTGCAGTAGGAGGCATCTGTATTTGTAGTTTGTGCTGCCGTTAGATTTCCCCTCTCTGCTCAGCTCAGTTAGGTTTGTTCCAACTTGTAACTGTTACTTAGCTAAATGCGGTTGCAGCCTAACGTAGAGCCCAGGATGGCCCCGTACGGCTCTGTAGTTTTTCTCCCCGCTAAGGACCCCTTATCTAAAGCTGGCACAGTGACGGACACCTATTGTCCGTTGCTGTGGTAACCAGCATTCGGCTTTCCAATTGGCAAGAAAGCGGCAGCATCAGCAAGCAGACACAAGCGATATAGCTGTGTCCTGCTTTGTATCTCGTAGGGAGGACGTTTTTTTATTTATATTGTATATTTTTTGTTTCTAGGAAAAAGGAGGAAGGAGGTAGTTATCAATTTGTACATGTATCTCCCTACCGCCCTCAGCCAATGCGTGAAAAGGGGAAGTGGCGTGTGTGCCTAGCAACAGCAAGGAGCTGCGTGGGACTCGGCGGCTGGAGGGTAACGAGCGATTGTTACAATCACGCTGTGCATTAAGGCCGCTGTATTGAACAGCAGAGCTCTACCCCACCAGACTGACTATTGGTTTGTATGGGTAACCTCAGGTTAACCTCAGGCTACCCCTCCATTTTCACTCCCTCCATTTTCACTGTCATTGCAATTGATTGCTCTTAGAAAGAATCACAGGTAAATAAACACCCATTCATTACATTGCACTATGCATTAGCACTAGCACCATATGGAATCATAGTTTGTGTTTTCATTGATTCAATTCCTTACTGCTTTGTCACTTTTTATATCACTGTACTGCAATTGAATTAACCATAGTAATAATATATTTGGGATTTGTTCCTTTTAGATATAGAGAAAGGAAAAAAAACTTTTAGTCCCTTTTAGAGTCATCCACTTGACCCACCATAGACCATTTGTAAAGTAGAAAGGACCGTAAATAGTTCATGCAAAGTCGTTTTCAGATACAAAAAATTATCAAAAAATTCTTTATTGACACGGATAAAAAAAAGACAGTTTCCAAGCAATTACTCTCTGTGAGAGGCTCCTTGTAAATATATAAATATTTTCCAAAACAGGAATATGACAGCTTAGTGCAAATAAAAAAAGGCAGGCCTTTTTTATTTGCACTAAGCTGTCATATTCCTGTTTTGGAAAATATTTATATATTTACAAGGAGCCTCTCACAGAGAGTAATTGCTTGGAAACTGTCTTTTTTTATCCGTGTCAATAAAGAATTTTTTGATAATTTTTTGTATCTGAAAACGACTTTGCATGACCTATTTACGGTCCTTTCTACTTTACAAATTGAATTAACCATAACCAGGGTCATCCCCATTCAGGGTTTTTATTAGCCCTTATTGGGGGATGTTAGCTCTGCCTATACATACATGTTTAAACCCCCTATATTTGTGGCGTGGACCTTCTGGTCCCTGTATTTTTTATTGTATTTAAGGTTGTGTGTCTATTTTTGGCTGATTATTAATAAAGTTGTATGTACTTTGATAATATGAGTGGATGCTTGACTGTTCTCAGGTAATCCCTGATTATTGCAGTGGTGCTGGAATAATTTTGCCTTTTTTGTACATTGATCTTCTCTATTCCTAGCACACAGTTTTCTGCCAATATAATAATAATATATATTACATAGTGCACACCCTTTTTATTGTATTGTGATGTGTCTCATTGACCGCATGCTAATGGAACAGAGGGTCATGCATGGAAAGTGTGCTTTTTAAAAACTGTACTGTAGCAACGGATCAGCTTTTATGCAGATCAGTTTCCCATCTGTGCCAGTGTGAACCGGGCCTTATAAATTCTCTGCCTAAAACACCAATGAAATATGTATGCTTACTGGAATTTGTATCTCAGGGCCAAAGAGCCATAATGTAAATTATATAAAAATTTGACGGGCACACCCAGGCTGATAGATATGGCTGCAGGCAATATGTGAGATCAATTAACCACTTTACCCCCGCCCGTACGAATTTCTCCGTCCCTTTTTCCATCCTTTAACCCCCAGGGACGGAGAAATCCGTACTTTCCGCGTTCCCGACGCTGTCCGCGCTCCCGCTCGTAAACACGCCGCCCGCCGCTAGTAAACACGCCGCCGCCCGCTCGCCCGGAGATCAATGAACGGGAAAATCCATTCCCGTTCGTTGATCTAAGCCCCACAATGGTCCGCTGCTCTCCTATGGGCAGCGCGATCATTGTGAGAAAAAACTCACGTGTCCAGCCTCCTTATACTTCCTCCAAGCTTCCGGAAGGACGCTTGGAGGTCGCATTAAAACAAAAAGTTACTGTGGCCATCTTGTGGCCAAATAGTAAACTACACCCTACACATTTTTCACATACAAATAAATGATTTTTACACAAAAAATTAACTCATTACCTCCCACACTCCCCCTTTTTTTTTGGTAATTAAAAAAAAATTAAAAATTTTACAATTAAAAAAAATACATAAATAGTTACCTTAGGGACTGAACTTTTTAAATATTTATGTCAAGAGGGTATAACACTGTTACTTTATAAACTATGGGCTTGTAATTAGGGATGGACGCAAAACTGAAAAAAATGCACCTTTATTTCCAAATAAAATATTGGCGCCAAACATTGTGATAGGGACATAATTTAAATGGTTTTATAACCGGGACAAAAGGGCAAATAAATTTCATGGGTTTTAATTACAGTAGCATGCATTATTTAAAAACGATAATGGCCGAAAACTGAAAAATAATTATTTTTTTCCCCACATTTTTCCTATTTTCCCATTAAAACACATTTAGAAAAAAATAATTCTTGGCATAATGTCCCACCTAAAGAAAGCCTAATTGGTGGCGGAAAAAACAAGATATAGTTTATTTCATTGCGATAAGTAATGATAAAGTTATAGACGAATGAATGGAAGGAGCGCTGAAAGGTGAAAATTGCTCTGGTGCTCAGGGGGTAAAACCCCTCAGTGGTGAAGTGGTTAAAGTATACCTATCTAAGGTAAGCTCAGAGGTATATTCATGCTGGATCAACATACCTCTGTGCATTGTCTGCTCCTTGCCTTATTATTTTTGTCCTCCGTAATCACTCAATGGAAAATTGCATTTTTGGCTAAATTCAAATTTTCAGTTAGTAATAGGCATGCTGTGATGATCTCTCCTATCACCATTCCATTCCCTCCCTTAAAGGACATCTGTAGCAAGAGGTCTATGGAGACTGCCATATTTATTTCCTTTTCAGCAATACCAGTTGCCTGGCTATCCTACTGATCCTTTGCCTCTAATACTTATAGCCATAGCATAGGCCCTGAACAAGCATGCAGGTATTATTCAGGCACTACAGCAGCCAAATAGATCAACTGGGCTGTTAGGCAGCTGTTATTGTTTAATAGAAAATGAATATGACAGCCTCCTCCTCTTCTCACTTCAGTTGTTGTTTAAATGGTTGTTAAGTAGGTAAGGAAGAGGAGGGAATGGAAAGGCCTGCCACTTCTTGTTTAACCGCTTAAGGACTGCTGCACCCCGATTGGCGTGAACAGCGTGGCAGCCCCTGGACCACTCCACTCCGATTGGCGCGAATGGCTGCAGGCGGAGATTGCTGGAGATCGTCCGCATGAGTGACGGAGCTCTGCTCTGCCAGCAGTCTCCCAGCGGTGATCGCTACTGAGAGACTGTTAGATGGCGAAACTATCGTCTATTACCACTGTACAGCGTGCGATGTAAGGCAGCGCTGTACTGGGGACAGACTTGTGATACGGCTGTCCCCCTGGGGGAAACAGGAGCGATCCACTGTGATAGGCTGATGGGGGGAGGGAAGGTTATTAAATTAATAAAAAAAAAAAAAGGCAAATTTTATTTTAAAAAAATGAAATAAATATTTATAATAAATAAATAAACAATCCTGGGGACAATCTACTTTAAATGAGGCATACAGTTCTCACTGTCTAAGTGCCTGAGAGCGATTTAGCTTGACAGGACCCACTTTATCGGTATTCTTGGACTAACATGAGCTTTGCTCTGGGGGACCTCATCTTAAAGGAATACTGTAGGGGGGTCGGGGGTGTCACAGGAGCCCTAGTGGCTGACCGCACTTAGCCTTCTAAACGGTGCCAGCGCACAGATCGTGCGAACTCTGGTCGCAGTCAATGCACAGGAACCGTTAAGAATTAGCCGCAGACAACTCGGAAGGGAGCCTGTGAGACACGGGTGATTACAACTTCACCCACTGGTTCAGAGTAAACTGCCACCACCGCGGTTACCATGGGACCGTGGAGCCCACTAACTGACTGACTAGTCCTGCGAATAAAACGGTTAAACACACGGTATTCTGTCTAGCCAACAACAGACAAACAGTAGCGTATCTTCAGAGACCCGGGATCAGTTCTGTGTGTGCTGATAAGCAGGGTAGCGGACAGTGAATGACTTGGAGAAAGTCGTTTATTCACGCAATATAAATAATTAATATATACAGACAATTATTAAAATCACAATTATTAAGACAGTAATAGCCAGTATGAAATAAAGAGGGAGAAAATACTTATGGTTTGTGGAAATATGTCCTTCTGTGGGAAAATCATCAAGTTCAAGCAAAACCGTTTCAAGTTCTTAGAGTTCTTTGTTTCAGAGTAAAGTTCAGCAAGATTTAGAATCCAAACAAAATGGAGGATGTCCTTTGTTTCAGCTCTGGCAAGATGGCCACCACTTGTTCCTCACAGTGGCCGTGTGTCATGAAGATGGTAAAGGGAGGAATTGATGCCCTCCTGCTGGCCAGGTGATTTTGATGAAGCTGGTTTGGGGGTGTGGCAATGCCGGCCCCTCTGAGTCACCCACCAATGACAGTTCATTCCCTCTGAGAGATTTTAGGGCTAAACTTATGAAATGCTGTAACTCCTGAACCATACACGTTATATTTAGGGGGGTAACAGCTTCAGACTTGTTGGAAAATACAGATTAATATGACATCAGACACGGCTAAGCCAGCGGGTCAGGCTCCTGAGAAGATTCATATCTCGATAACCGGACGGTCTATCCCAAGGAATTTCATATCAGCACGATGGCCAGATTTTACCGGACAAGACGATATGAATTTTATAGCTGTGCGACATACGGTTTTCGTATGCCGACAGGAAATCATATCACCCATGCTTTCCTTATGGCCCATGCTCGGTGCCGGATCGGCTGGCTTTCTATGGCCCCCCTGTGGAGCCAGTTTCCTGGTCCTTTTCATGGGGACATCTGCTGTAGGGGGAATGAGCTGGGCCCTGCAGGGAGTCCAGCCACGTGCGACATTCCGGAGGGGTGAGGGGACTGCTCTGGCTCACAGGGGAACATATCTCTGGATTTAAAATAACACAAAATGTCATTTTCGGATCGCTTGCACGACTGCTCAGATCCGACAGGGAGCGATCAGGAAAGCGACTGTGAATTCTCTAGATTCACCTGCGTTTCTCACGGCTATTCCGTGACACCTCCCTTTCCTGACGCTGTGTAGGGGGTGGTCAGCAAGACATTCGCCGTAGCAGCTATTGGCGCTGTTGGGTCTAGTTCCCCCTGACACCGGGACAGCCCATCGGCGTTTTGGTGTCGGCTGCCTGCTTTGTGTTGGATCGTAAAGTCGTACTGTTGCAATGACAGGCTCCACCGTAGGAGCTTGCCATTGGTCCCAGCAGTACGGTTTAGCCAACTGAGGGGGTTATGGTCGGTAATGATCGTGAAGGAGCGGCCGTACAGATATGATTGTAGTTTCTGTAGGGCCCACACGATCGCTAGGCACTCCTTTTCAGTTGTGGAGTAGGCTACCTCTCGGGGCAGGAGCTTCCAGCTCAGGTAGAGGATAGGGTGTTCATCTCCCTCTCCGTCCACCTGGCTGAGGACTGCGCCGAGACCGTAGTCAGAGGCATCGGTTTGCACAACAAACCTGACGACTGAAATCCGGGGCTTGAAGCACAGGGGCACTCGCGAGTGCCTGCTTCAATGCTTGGAAGGCGTTCTCACAAGCGGGGGTCCAGCTAACAACCTTGGGGTGTTTCTTGCTAGTGGCATCGGTCAGGGGCTTCGCCAGGGTACTATAGGCTGGAACAAATTTCCTATAGTAGCCGGCGGTCCCCAGGAACGCCTGGACCTGCTTTTTCGTGATAGGCCGAGGCCATGCCAGGATGGCGTCAACCTTTCCCGTGTCAGGTTTCAGGGTGTTACGCCCCACCAGGTGACCTAAGTACTGCACCTCGGTCATACCAATCTGACATTTACTCGGCTTAACTGTCAGATTGGCTGCGGCCAGCCTCTCTAGTACCTGGGACAGGTGTTTGAGGTGTTCCTCCCAGGTGGGGCTGAACACCGCAATGTCATCCAAGTACGCTACAGCGAACCCTTGCAGTCCCTCCAGCAGGTCGTTTACGGCCCGCTGAAACGTGGCAGGAGCGTTCTTCATCCCAAAGGGCATCATCGTGAACTCGAAGAGGCCAAAAGGGGTGATGAAGGCCGACTTCTGCCTCGCGTCAGGTGCAAGTGGTATCTGCCAGTACCCCCGGCTCAGATCCATGATTGATAGGTACCTGGCGGACGCCAGCGTATCCAACAACTCATCGATGCGAGGCATGGGGTAGGCGTCTGTAGTGGTGATGGCGTTCAACTTCCTGTAGTCCACGCAGAACCGAGTTGTCTGGTCCTTCTTGGGGACCAGGACAACAGGGGCTGCCCAGGCACTACAGGACTTTTGAACCACCCCTAGCTCCAGCATCTCCCTCACCTCTTTCTGCATGTCCGCTTGCACCTCAGGGGAGACGCGGTAAGCGGATTGCCTGATGGGGGGATGGGTGCCCGTATCTACCCTATGCACTGCCAGACTGGTCCGCCCCGGGACACCGGAGAAAGTGTGCTGGTACGGACCCAGCACCTCCTGCAACTGCTCTTGCTGGGACGAGGAGAGTTGTGGGTTGACGCTTAGGTCGCTGTCCACATCTCGTATGTCAGCCAGCAGGTCTAACAGGGGGTCTGCCTCTCCCTGCTCTAACCGGCTGCACACTGGCAGCACATACTTGGTCCTGTCATGGTGGGCCTTCAGCATGTTGACATGGAAGCTTTTCTGTTTCCTGCCTCCCATGTTCACCAGGTATGTCAGAGGGTTTAACCGTTGCACTATAGTGTAGGGTCCCTCCCAGGCCGCTTGCAGCTTGTTCTGCCTCACTGGAAGAAGGGCATACACTTTGTCACCTACTTCAAATGACCTCTCTCCAGCAGTGCGGTCATACCAGAGTTTTTGTTTGGCCTGAGCCTGGGCCATGTTTTCCGTTACCATTTCTGTGAGGGACTCCATCTTGTCCCTGAACCTGAGAACGTAATCAACTACAGAGACATCTGTGGGGTCCCCCTTGCCCTCCCACGTCTCCCGCATCAATTGTAGGGGTCCTCGGACATTCCTACCATACAGGAGCTCGAACGGGGAGAACCCGGTAGATTCCTGCGGCACCTCCCTGTATGCAAACAACAGATGAGGCAGGTATCGTTCCCAGTCCCCACCTTGCGACTCAACAAACGTGGTCAGCATTTGCTTCAGCGACCCGTTGAACCTTTCACACAGTCCATTGGTCTGCGGGTGGTAGGGACTGGAGACAATGTGCGTCATCTGTATCTTTTTGCACAGGGCCTCCATGAGTCCGGACATAAACTGGGTTCCCTGATCAGAGAGCATCTCCGCAGGGAACCCGACTCGGGAGAAAATGTTAAGTAGCGCGTCGGCTACCTTGTCCGCCCTCAGGGAGGAAAGTGCCATGGCCTCAGGATAGCGGGTGGCGTAATCCACCACCGTCAGGATGTACCTTTTGCCACTGCTGCTGGGAGTGGGCAACGGTCCAATTATGTCGACTGCCACTCTGTGAAAGGGCTCACCTATGATTGGCAGTGGACACAAGGGAGCTTTGCGGTGATTCCCAGCCCTTTTTACCTTTTGGCAAATGGTACATGAGCGGCAGTAGTTCGTCACATCTATCCGCATTTGAGGCCAGTAGAAATGTCCCCGGATACGATCAAGTGTCCTGTGGATCCCCAAGTGCCCGGCCAGGGGAATGTCATGTGCGGACTTCAGCACATGCCCCCGGAAGGCACTAGGTACCACAAGCAACTTGGTACCCATCCCCATTTCACCTTCGGTGGGGTGTACAGGCTCACTGTACAACTTCCCACCTTCCCAGTATACCTTGAACGTAGCCTCGTCTGTGAGGGGCTCAGAAGCCTGTTTTCTGAGGGCCTCGAGGTTAGGGTCAGTCTGGAGTGCTTGCACAAATGCAGCACTCTCACTCTCAGCCAGCTGGCCCGTGGCGTATGAGGTTAGGGGCTGAAGGGTACCATCCCTGTGGTCAGAGGAGGGGGAGGAGGCCGGAACCTCCTCCACCTGTTCTGAGCTCAGGTTCTGAGCAGTATGGCTGCGTGTTACCGCTAGCACAGGTATCCCTTCAGAATGGCACATATTGGCATTACCTACATCATTGTCACAAGCATTAATAACAGTAACAGGAACATTTTCATCACAGACAGTTGGTACATCAAACACAGGTACCCGTGAACTGGGCACGTTCAACCCACCTCCCCCCTGTTCTTGCCCCTGGGTGCAAAGTACCTGGGTGTGGGCAGAGAGTCCGTCTCTGTCCTGGCATTCCACAGGGCTTGGTGCAGGTTCATAGTACGACACCAGCGTGCCCAAGTCGGTCCCCAGCAAAACAGGGACCGGCAGTTGGTCCAGGATCCCAACAACCTTCTCGTGGACCCCCACCCCCCAGTCGATGGACACCCGAGCTTGGGGAATGTGAGAAAGAGTGCCCCCCACTCCAGTGAGGGTGAGGTACTGGTCAGGAATGATGGCCTCTGCGGGGACAAGGTGTGCACGCACCAGAGTGACATCTGCTCCGGTGTCACGGAAACCCGTGACAAGCTGGTCATTCACAGTAACCAGCTGGTGATTGCTTGTGATGGGGGAGTTCCCTGCACCCTTGGCAAACATCAGGTTGGATGCGGCTCCTGGTTGGGGTACACTGGCGGTTGGTGTCTGCCGCGGGCGAGGTGCGGGTGGTCCAGGTGCTGGGGTGGTCTGCCTCCGCTCCGGACAGGTGAACTTCATGTGTCCCGTCTTGTGGCAGTAGTGACAGGTGACCTCTCCAGAGGCTGCAGCCCTGGGTGCAGAAGCTGTGCTGGGTGGCCTCTGTGGCTGACGGCTCACAGGGGCAGGGGAGTCTGCCGAGGTATTGGGCTGACCTCCTCTCCAGCTGGATGGGACAGTTCTGCGGGTATCAGCCACCCGGGTAGTTGCAAAAGTCTCAGCAAGGTCTGCAGCGACAGTGGCTGAAGCCGGCCTGCGTTCTAACACAAACTGTCGTACATCAGCAGGGCAAATGTTCAGAAATTGTTCGAGGACTATCAAGTCCTCCAGGACGCCATAAGACCCTTTGGTGAGGCCCAGAGTCCACTGGCGGAGTGTGGTGAGCAAGCTGCTGACCACATCTCGGTATGAATCAGAAGACTTTTTCTGCCAGGCCCTGAACTTCTTCCGATAGGCTTCTGGCGTCAGCTGGTACTTAGTAATGATAGCGTCTTTTATAGCAGCATAATCATTATCCTTTTCCGCAGGCAATTCTGCGAAAGCATCAAGCGCTTTGTAGCGCAGCAATGGTGTCAGATGTCTGGCCCACTGGTCTTGGGACAGACGATACTGACGGCATGCTTTTTCAAAAGACCGCAAAAACAAGTCAATGTCTGTGTCTTTTTCAATATTAGCAAATTTAAATTTTGCACTTACGGGTGCTGCAGCTCCTTCAGCAGGGAGGCTGGGCGGTGAACTCCGGCTGGCCTGTTGAACCTTTGCCATGTTGAGCTCATGCTGTCGTCTCTCCCGCGCCTCTGCAGATTGACGCTCCCGTTCCTCTCGCTTTTGCTCCGCCATGTACTGCAGGTACTTGTCCAGGTCAGTCTCCATCAGCTTTTGTAATGCCTGCTGCATTACCGGGTCAGCACCCATGGACAGTCCAGTACTGGCCGTTTCCGGGCGAGTACTTTCAGAAACTCTGGGATTGGGGTCCACACTGACAGTCTCTGGCGTAACTGTTGCAGCAGGGCCCGCAGGATGCTCAACCTCCGTATGCGCAGAATCTTCAGTCTCTGGTTCCCCTTGACTTGGGTCAGATGGGCTGGTATCCACTTCAGCAGACACCCCCGGCTCCCGCAGTTGCTGGGTATCCCATTGAAACAATTCCGTTACCAGGTCCCGTTGTGTCTTGCGGCCGACATAAATGCCTCTCTCTTGGCAAAGATTTTGCAGGTCCGCCAGGCACATTTTCTTGTAGTTCCCGGACATTTCCATGCCAAATAAAATAAAACTTTTGGGGAGGGGTACTGGCTACACAGTCTCTCTGTATATATAAAAAATATATTGCCTTCCAGCTACACCAACGAATTAGTTCGTTTCTCGATAGCGCTAGCGCTATCGTAGATACTTTCAGCACAACACAGGTCCCAACCGCTGCCTAACACTGTCACAGGAGCCCTAGTGGCTGACCGCACTTAGCCTTCTAAACGGTGCCAGCGCACAGATCGTGCGAAGTCTGGACGCAGTCAATGCGCAGGAACCGTTAAGAATTAGCCGCAGACAACTCGGAAGTGAGCCTGTGAGACACGGGTGATTACAACTTCACCCACTGGTTCAGAGTAAACTGCCACCACCGCGGTTACCATGGGACCGTGGAGCCCACTAACTGACTGACTAGTCCTGCGAATAAAACGGTTAAACACACGGTATTCTGTCTAGCCAACAACAGACAAACAGTAGCGTATCTTCAGAGACCCGGGATCAGTTCTGTGTGTGCTGATAAGCAGGGTAGCGGACAGTGAATGACTTGGAGAAAGTCGTTTATTCACGCAATATAAATAATTAATATATACAGACAATTATTAAAATCACAATTATTAAGACAGTAATAGCCAGTATGAAATAAAGAGGGAGAAAATACTTATGGTTTGTGGAAATATGTCCTTCTGTGGGAAAATCATCAAGTTCAAGCAAAACCGTTTCAAGTTCTTAGAGTTCTTTGTTTCAGAGTAAAGTTCAGCAAGATTTAGAATCCAAACAAAATGGAGGATGTCCTTTGTTTCAGCTCTGGCAAGATGGCCACCACTTGTTCCTCACAGTGGCCGTGTGTCATGAAGATGGTAAAGGGAGGAATTGATGCCTTCCTGCTGGCCAGGTGCTTTTGATGAAGCTGGTTTGGGGGTGTGGCAATGCCGGCCCCTCTGAGTCACCCACCAATGACAGTTCATTCCCTCTGAGAGATTTTAGGGCTAAACTTATGAAATGCTGTAACTCCTGAACCATACACGTTATATTTAGGGGGGTAACAGCTTCAGACTTGTTGGAAAATACAGATTAATATGACATCAGACACGGCTAAGCCAGCGGGTCAGGCTCCTGAGAAGATTCATATCTCGATAACCGGACGGTCTATCCCAAGGAATTTCATATCAGCACGATGGCCAGATTTTACCGGACAAGACGATATGAATTTTATAGCTGTGCGACATACGGTTTTCGTATGCCGACAGGAAATCATATCACCCATGCTTTCCTTATGGCCCATGCTCGGTGCCGGATCGGCTGGCTTTCTATGGCCCCCCTGTGGAGCCAGTTTCCTGGTCCTTTTCATGGGGACATCTGCTGTAGGGGGAATGAGCTGGGCCCTGCAGGGAGTCCAGCCATGTGCGACATTCCGGAGGGGTGAGGGGACTGCTCTGGCTCACAGGGGAACATATCTCTGGATTTAAAATAACACAAAATGTCATTTTCGGATCGCTTGCACGACTGCTCAGATCCGACAGGGAGCGATCAGGAAAGCGACTGTGAATTCTCTAGATTCACCTGCGTTTCTCACGGCTATTCCGTGACAGGGGGAAAATGAGTTGAACTTACCCGGGGCTTCTAATGGTCCCCTGCAGACATCCTGCGCCCGCGCAGCCACTCACCGATGCTCCGGCCCCGCCTCCGGTTTACTTCTGGAATTTTTTAGACTTTAAAGTCTGAAAACCACTGCGCCTATGTTGCTGAGTCCTTGCTCCCACTGATATCACCAGGAGTGTACTGCGCAGACCCAGTATGGTCTGTGCCTGCGCAGTACGCTCCTGGTGACATCAGCGGGAGCGAGGACACGGCAACGCAAATGCAGTGTTTTTCAGACTTTAAAGTCTTAAACTCCAGAAGTGAACCGGAGTCGGGCCGGAGCATCGGTGAGTGGCTGCGCTGGCACAGGATGTCTGCAGGGGACCATTAGAAGCCCCGGGTAAGTTCAACTTATTTTCTCCCGACCCCCCTACAGTATTCCTTTAAGGCATGAGAAACACAACAAAAGTTCCCTCTGTGTAGTGATCGTATAACTAGCTGTCGTGATATTTAAAGTGTGCTATATGTAAAATGAATATACCTGTCCATCCTTGTTGTTTGGTGAATCAAAGTTGTCTAGGAAATGCTGGAACACTTGCCTCTCATTCCATTCTCCATTCTGGTATTTCTGATGACATTTGGGATTATAAACACCCTTGAGATCTTCAACCGTTATGACTCCATCACCTGTTTTGTCCATTTTATGAAAAGCTTCTAGTATGACTTGTCTGCGGGCACTAGACATTGGAGGCTATAAAGACAGTATATGGTTATTTCATTGTTACAATTTAAAACAGTTATTCAATTACAAAGGGAGTTATATATGTTACAGCCAGAACCCAAAGTCTGGCCACTTCGGGTTAATCCTTTCTGCTCAGTTCTTCTTTAAGGATCTGGCTCCTCCACCTGCCCACCTCCTACTGACTTCTGTCAGCTGGGGGGTACACGCTATGCAGCCAGAGCCATTTGTCGCAGGGATCTGTGAATTCATTCCTGCAGAGCAGATGCTGGCAGAAGCAATGTCTGCAGCGTTCCCGCTCTGCTTCCCTGATGCTATGAACGACTCTGGCTGCATAGCGCGTTCCTCCCCCTCCCCCGGCTGACCGAAGTCAATAGGAGGTGGGCAGGGGGAGGAGCCAGAGCCATAAAGTGGATCCGAGATGAACTTTTACTCATTGCATAATTGTGTTCCTTTCCTATTGTTTATAGGGCATTCCTCAAGCCAAATCCTTTTTTGTTTTAATACTCTAATTCCCTATAAACTGAACAAGCCTCGCCCACAGTTTTTAAGAGAGCCTTGGCAGTAGCAAGGGCTCATGGGAGCTCAGTCTGGGCAGGAGGAGGGGGAGGTATTATTAGCCAGAGATTTCAGAGGCAGAGGGGAGGAGGGAGGGGGAGGGGGGATTAGGTTTTTTCACAGAAGAAGCAAATAAGCTTGCCTGTGTGTAATGTTTACAAACAACATGGCTGCTGTCAATGTATCACAGGAAGAAATCCATACAGGGAGAAGGGGGGGGGGGGGGGGGGGGGCGGCACAGTCACGGGCAACAAGGTATGGACACTGTGAGTCCTCAGCATGCTCAGGCAAAAGAAGTATTTATATGCAGAGAGAAGGAGGAGAGCGCCGGCACTGCTGTCATTCACTTTATTTGAAATTCCATCATAAAATACAGTACATATACGTGGAATTAAAAAAGGGTTACAACACATACCAAAGTTGTGATGGTTAGGGAGGCAGATTCTTCAGCGGCGAGACGCCGCACGGCGACTTGGTAATTATATATAAGTCAGCTCACGGCAGTACCCTCTTGCAGCCTCCGTAGAAGCGCAAGCGTGTGAAACGGCTGTAAGGCTCTTCACCCCCTGCACCCACCGCACCTACCCACAGTTTACTTTGGTATGTGTTGCAACCCTTTTTTATCTGCACATATATGTACTGTATTTTATAATGGAATTTCAAAGAAAGTGAATGACAGCAGTGCCGGCGCTCTCCTCCTTCTCTCTGCGTTATATGAGTTTGCCTATGATTTTAGTATTGAGACTTTCTATTGCTTTTAAAAAATATTGTGTGCCCTTATTATACTGCCGGCGCCGCAAAAGCCACTAACAACATTGTGCTCTATGCGGCTTTGCATTGTGGAGACTACTGCACTGTGTAGAGAAAACATAACATATACTTTGTAAACCACTTTTGAAAGACAGTCAACCGCAAATATCTTTATAAACAAATTGGAACTGACTGTAGAGCAGCCATTCAACAATCACAGAGAGTTTGCTTTGTTTGTAATGCTCTTTGCTTTAACCTGTTCCCTACAGTCCACTGGTGGCAAAAAGCGTTTTTGCATTAACTAGTTAGCAAATGTTTCCCACATTTGCATGTCTCCTTATTTGTGTATCTTTTAAACATGAATCAAAATATGTTAATTTCTCAGTCACCATGTACAATGAAGGTCTTGTGATTTTCAGCAATTAGTAAAAGAACTTCTCCAAGTAATTTTTTGTTCTTTCTTTTTAATTTTTTGTGTTTTCACATCCTGCAACCATGGTAAAATGTGCCTTAAAGTGGATCCGAGATGAACTTTTACTCATTGCATAATTGTGTTCCTTTCCTATTGTTTATAGGGCATTCCTTAAGCCAAATACTTTTTTGTTTTTATTTTAATACTCTAATTCCCTATAAACTAAACAAGCCTCATCCACAGTTTTTCAGAGAGCCTTGGCATTTTCAGACAGTAGCAAGGGCTCATGGGAGCTCAGTTTGGGCAGGAGGAGGGGGAGGTATTACTAGCCAGAGATTTCAGAGGCAGAGGGGAGGAGGAGGGGGGATTATGTTTTTTTCACAGACTGAGTGCTGAATATGCAGATAAGCTTGCCTGTGTGTAATGTTTACAAACAACATGGCTGCTGTCATTGTATCACAGAAGATAAAGCTGTGTGCAGCTAGATTTTCTGTGTAAACTATCTAAACTTTAGATAAGATATATAGACAAGTTACTTGTTATAGTTAGTTTTTCATCTCGTATCCGCTTTAAGAAAAACAAAGCGTCTAAGGTTCGTAAGTACAGTATAAAGCTACGTTCACAGTTCCCTGTAAAAGCAGGAACACATCAGTTAATGAAAAGTATGCTTCACGATCACTGTTAAAGACGCGTTATGCGGTAACGCACTGCATGCAGTGCATTGTGATGCAGCACTGTTAGTTTGCATCACAAAGGCCGAACTGTAAACGTCACAGATTTTGCATTGCAATCCGACTATCCGCATTACAATTCTGCTGTTATGTTGCATTGCAATGCCCCGCTGTGAACGTATGCCTAAATTTTCAGTCTTGCAAAAGCACAAATAAGAAAATCCAGCAGAAAGATAGCTGTGGAAGACATTTAGTCACAGTCAAACCTGATGCAGCTACCCTTAGTTTCTGCAGGCTTGCAGAAAAGCATTTGACTGAGACGCCACCGGACGCCCTGCCATGTTAAATTTTGGATAACCTGTTGACAAACTGTATTTTTATGCTCACTCTGTGGTGCAGATTTTTTGCCAGGCTGTGCGATCTTAAAGAAGCACATGTTAATCCTTTTTTTATTAAATTAATTAAGTTTAAAAAAAAAAAAAAGAGTTTGAGGAACAATGCCATTTTTAGGCTCAGTACCTCTGTATAAAAGAGATCTCTCCTTCCCAGGTGACAAGTTACACGCATTGTACTCAGCTGAATAATTCACAGCACGTTTTCTTCATTTTAAATTATAACCTGTCAAAATTATCAATGACGATAGTTTTCATGCTAAAGTAAGTTGCAGGCCGGCTGAGAAGCATTAGCCATTTAGTTAGCTACCTCTGGCCAGAATGGTTGGCAGACTGGACAGACGAAAAGCAAGATGTCAAACAGGTGCTAAAAAGTAATTTATGCAGATAGGCATGTCTTGACATTAAAGTTTTATGACATTAAAGATTTTAATCTTTAAGAGAATGTAATGTCATTATACAAAGTGATATCCATTTCAACCATTTGCACTGAATTAAAATAAAAAAAAATACTCACTCTGATTGTGGTCAAGAACTCATCAAAGTTAATGGTTCCATTTCCATTTGTGTCAAACCTCTGAAAAATATCTTGCACTTCTTCTGCACATAGATTGACCCCATAGTTTTGAAGTCCTTTGGAGAGTTCTTCAAGATCCAAAGAGTTGCTGTAGTTATCATCCATTATACGAAAAGCCCTGTGTTATATTAATACAACGTACAGATGAAAAGCTACTTATTAAACAAGATGGGCATAAACTACACTAGATGTGGCCGACAATCAATATCCACCTGATCATTTATGACCTTGCCAAAGTACCCCACTGTATTTCGGATCAGATCTTAACAGAACTCCAATTTAATAGCCTAGCAGTAAAGCTCACATATTGTAATCCACATGGATATGTTACAACATATACAGGTAGTTACTGCATTACATACAAAAAAGACATTCGTCCATCAAGTTCATCCAGAAAGTATGATACAATAGCCTTCACCCTCACATATCCCAGTTCATCCAGGGGAAGGTGAAAACCCCTTACAAGGCTTGGACCAATTAGCCCTAAAAGAGAAAAAAATTACTTCCCAGCTCCAGATAAAATCCTAGGCTCAACACTCTGCCAGGAATGACCTAGTAATTATAATCATGGATGGCCTTCAATGCAAGGAAAGCACCCAAGCACATTTTGAAAACAGATATACACAATAAAATTGGTACAACTGCAACTACATAAAAGAGAGTGAAAGGCTCATTAAGGAACTAGTATAAGTTATCGTATTTATTTTGTAAATATTTATAATCCAACTAAAAACATGTGCAGGTGTATACGAGAACACAAAAATAAGTGTTATTTTCACCTCACAAAAATTATTATTGGGTGGCGCTAGAGAAATTATACATATTTCTGTTACCCTATAAAAGGGGAGTCACCTCTTATCACAACCTTATCACAAAAAATACTATAAAAGGTGTCTACTTAAACAGATATCACTTGCGGACTGATTAAAAATTCTCACACACCAGGTTGTGATGAAGAAAAGTCAGAGTGATGGTAGGAGTGTTGACTAAACAGCTGAAAGCATGCGGTACATCATACCCAATTGTAACTAGGAGTTTGACACTGGTACTCTGAAAAATGGCGTGCAAAAAATGTGCAATAGTGCGATACCTACCATCACTCTGACTTTTCTTTATCACCAAGGAACTGTATGTTATTTTGGACTATTTTGTGGATCCATATAGTGGTGTTATCCACTTGATTTACAGTTGTTTGAACAACCTGGTGTGTGGGCATTTTTAGTCAGTCTGCAGGTGATTGTATGTGTGGTGTCAGCTGACCAGTTTTTGTACACACGGCCGTGTATCACTGATTTTTAAGGGGGGATAAGGGAATTTTGTGTCGTTGTTTATTTGGTCCTTGATAAATTTTGATATCTGTTTACGTAGACACCTTTTATAGTGTTTTTTCTTATTTTCACCTAACACAAAGAAAACAGTGTCATCTCTTGTAGGTAATAACTTCACCATCAAGTACCCTAATTTAACTGGAAATAAAAATGGTGATAGAATGAATATTGTTATACTGTACTTATTTTAAAAAGCTTTCTGTACCTGCCCAGACCTTTTATTCCCGATGCTCCTCTTGCAAGGCACATCAGCCTCAGCTTCTCTATTGGATCCTGACATTGTGGAATTTGACGCTGCGCCTTAGTTATCATTTCACGTTCCAGTTGGGTTACAGAAGCCATATTGTCTATGGTAAAACAACAATGGTTACAACATGTGAATAAGCATGACCTACATTTTCAACACATTTCATAAATTTATAGACTTAAGGGCAGTAAAGCAAAATAATATCCTTCAAGCAATTTTTAGTTTATCTTGTTATAAGCAAATCTTTTTAGTCTAGATTAAATATATATATATATATATATATATATATCAAAATGGCAAAGTCAGTAACCATTCGCACACTCACATGCAAATGTTCACACAAATGCATTCACAGAAATCAATCATCCAGGAACAACTGCTATCCCTACAGCTACGTTAAAAGTCGGGGTCTTGGTACAAAAGACTTAATTCGCTTGCGTAGTCACCTACACTGCTTTCTTACCTTTACCTGTGCCACTAAAACCATGGACTCACTTATTTATAGATTTCATTGTGGATTTACCTGGATTTACCTAGTTTCAAAGGTTTTACAGTTGTTTGGGTGGTGGTTGATAAGTTTAGTAAAATGGCTCCCTTTATTCCATTACCCAAGTTACGTACAGCGCAGGGATTGTTTATACAACATGTTTTCTGTCTTCATGGTATTCCAGAGAATGTGGTTTCTGACAGGTGAGTTCAGTTTGTGTCACGTTTTTGGCGTGCTTTCTGCAAACAGCTGGGGATCTCACTGTCCCTTTTCTTCTGGATTTCATCCAGAGACTAATGGCTGGACGGAGAGAACCAACCAGTCATTGGAGCAGTACTTGCACTGTTTTACTGCCAAAGGTCAGGAAAATTGGTCTATTTACCATTTGCAGAATTTGCCTTTAATAATGCAGAGAGTGCATGTACCAGGTTCTCTCATTTCCAAGGTATACGTATTATTCAACCACTAGTGAGTTGGGCGCAGAGTGAGCCTAATGATGGCAAACACCACTGCCGCTGAAATTCCCAGCTGCGTTAAATACCATTCCCCCTCCAAGTCATAGCAATTTGGAGGGAGAAGTAATTTGGGGTCTGACGACATTGTTATATAGCAGCGCACAGCTCAGGCGCTCGGCAGTCTGCACCAAGTGTGGAAAAAACCTGCTTTGCTTCCAAGTTGTCACTGGACAGAACCCAAGATTATCTTCCCTAATTGGTCCCTCTTCTAAGACAAGTTAGCATTAATATCTTCAATGTAGTCCCAAGTTCAAGCGAACCTAAAGCAAGCTACTGAATATCAAACAATTATTTTCTGACCGTCATCGCATTCCCGAGCCTGAGTTCTTTCCAGGAGATTTGGTATGGATTTCCACACGCAATATTCCTATCTGTTAGCCTTCAGCAAAGTTAGGTCCTGAGTTTATCAGACCATTTCCTGTTACTGAAAAAATTAACAGTGACATACAGGGTGTCACTACCACAGTCTGTGAGAGGAGTCAATGCCTATCATGTTTCTTTGTTAAAGTCAGCCGCCAATGCTGATGAGTCAGCTTCTCCACCTCTTTCAGTAGAAATTGATGGAGAACCTGAATATATGAAGTGGAAAAAATTTCCATCGGATACAAAATTCTCTCTAGTATTTGATAGATTGGAAGGGATATTGGCCAGAGGAGAGATCTAGGGTTCCAGTTTGCCAAATGAATTAATAAGAGATTTTTTATTTGAATAATTCTGGTAAAACTCATTTGGAGTGTCCAGAGGCAACTCTTTGGAGTGGGGTGGGGAGTAATGTAAGGAATTTGCCCAGGGCCGCCACCAGAAATTTTGGGGCCCCTCACACATCATCAGGCCTGGGCCCCATCTCCCAGGGCCCACCCACTGGTTGCTGTGCCCACCCACTAGCTACCCCACCCCCATGTCCGTGCGCAAAGTGCGCTGTGGCGAAAAATGTGCATGGATCCAACACTGAAGAAAGTGGCATGCACAGCGTGATGCGGCAAAAAGTGGCATGTTGTGGCTGGAGCCAAAATACAGGTAGTCCCTGGTTAACAAATGAGATAGGGACTTTTAGGTCCATTTTTATCCTTTCTCCGTTCACTTTTGTCCCCCTCTTTTCTTCCTGTGCCTCTTTTGTCCCCCTCTGTCTCACCTCAGTTTGTGCCTCTTGTGTCCCTCTGTGTGACCTCAGGTTCCCGTCTCATCTCTTTTCTCTCTGTGCCTCTTTTGTCCACCTCTGTTCCCCCTGTGCCTCTTTTATCCCCCTGTTTTACCTCTTGTCCCCTTCTGTCTCAGCTCCTCCCCCTGCCCTAGCCAGGTATAGGTGCCCCTCAGTATAGGTATCTAGGCATAAGTGCCACCAGTATCAGTAGCCACTGGTATAGGTTCCCCCCAGTATAAGTACGCAAGCTACACCAGGCTAGCTATACTGGGGCACTCCCCAGTATAGGTAGCCTAGTGTAGATGCCCCCAGTATAGGTAGCCTGGTTCAGGGGAGGACTGGGACCTTTTGGCCTGGGGGGACAACACAAACTAGAGGCCCGTTTCACGGCATCCCCAGCCCAAAGCCATATCTTTCTTGTGTGCAAATCTTCAAATTGTGATGACTAACAGCCCCAGCCACACACACACACACACACACACTATGTACCTGATGCCTAACCCCATTTCTCCGCACAATCTACCTGTCTGTGTCTGATGCCTAACCTTAAAGGAGTTATCAGGCTTTTTTTTTTTTTTTATGAAAATAAGTGCTACTTACCCAGGGCTCGTCCAGCCCCAAGCTCCCAGCATGTCCCTTGCCGCAGCTCTGCAGTCAGCTGTTCACTGCCGCTGCCTCCCAGCCCCCGGCGATGACGTCAGGCCAACTGCGCCTGTGCAAGCGGCGCTGTCAATCACCGCCACATGGACCAGAGCGTACTCTGCAGACGCAGAACTACTGCGCCTGCGCAGTACACTCCGGTCCAAGTGGCGGTGATTGACAGTGCTGCTTGCACAGGCGCAGTACAGGCCGACATCCAGGTCGGACTGGTGCTATCGCCAAGGACTGGGAGGCAGCGGCAGCGATTGGCTGACTGCAGAGCTGCGGCGAGGGACATGCTGGGAGCGTGGGGCTGGAGGAAGCCCCGGGTAAGTAGTATTTATTTCATTAAAAATGCCTGATAACTCCTTTAAACAACCCCCCCCCCCCCCACACACACACACACACACACACACAAACCTACCTACCTGGTGATGCCTAACCCCACTCCTGCCCACCCACCATACAAACTACTTGTCTGACACCTACTCCCCCCCCCCCCCCCTCCAACTACCTGTTTGACAGTGCCTAACTGGCTGCCTCCCCCCTCCCCTGCCGCCAATCACACCACAAGAAGAAAAAACATTTCCCCTCAGGCCAGGGTCAGAATGGGGATGATTATCACAAAAAAAAAACTCAGAGGGCACTGGCCTGGGCAGAGAATTGAATTTGACAGCAGTAGCAGGCAGGCAGCAAAGTGTGAGTAACTCAGTGACAAGAAGGGAGAAGAAGTACAGAAACAAAATTTATAAAAAACACCTTCTCCTCTGGCAACCTGGACCCGACCTCCTCTATCCTCCTGTCTCCTCAGTCCTACACCTCCTCCTCCTCCACAGCAGCAAGTAGCTATAGGTGGCATCTCCAACTCCCAGCCCCAAGAGTGTCCGACTCCTCCAGCCAGGACAGCCAGCCAGCCACTCGTAGCCGCAGCTCCAGGCCCCCAGCCCCCCCAGCACAGAAAGCTGAAGAGTGAGACAGCTCACTCCGACGACACCTCAGGCACAGCAGCACAGGGGAGGACTGTGTCCGACTCCTCCAGCCAGCCAGCCACTCGTAGCCACAGCTCCAGGCCCCCAGCCCCCCCCAGCACAGAAAGCTGAAGAGTGAGACAGCTCACTCCGACGACACCTCAGGCACAGCAGCACAGGGGAGGACTGTGTCCGACTCCTCCAGCCAGCCACTCGTAGCCACAGCTCCAGGCCCCCAGCCCCCCCAGCACAGAAAGCTGAAGAGTGAGACAGCTCACTCCGACGACACCTCAGGCACAGCAGCACAGGGGAGGACTGTGTCCGACTCCTCCAGCCAGCCACTCGTAGCCACAGCTCCAGGCCCCCAGCCCCCCCAGCACAGAAAGCTGAAGAGTGAGACAGCTCACTCCGATGACACCACAGGCACAGCAGCACGTTGCGGGCGGCAATGGCTCCAGGGGGGGTGCGGAGTCAAGCAGTTTCAACCCACCTGGCCGGAGAGGACCTAAGCTATTTGTGTCCTTGTGCCGCTCACATCCACCGCAGGCGCAGCCACGCACAAGGGCACACCACGGCCGGCCGCCTCAGCCCCTTCTTTGATTGGATACTTCAACTTGCCGGGAAATATCGCGCGAGGTTGCGATCCCCACTGCGAACCTGTCACCTGTGGTATGTCTGCGGCCGCTGCGTATAGCAGCGGCCAGCCCTAATTACTTAAGATTCGGGCAGCCCGGGGGGCAATTGCCCCCCGTCCCCCTGGGCCAGTCCTCCCCTGGCCTGGTTATAGCTGGTGCCCCAGTATAGGCCAGCAAGATAGAGGTGCCCCAGTATAGGCCAGCAAGATAGAGGTGCCCCAGTATAGGCCAGCAAGATACAGGTGCTCCAGTAGAGGTATTCAACTATAGGTGGTGCCCTGGTATAGGTGGCCTGGTATAGTTGCCCCCAGCATAGGTAGCCAGGTATGGGTGGTGCACCAGTATAGGTTAGCCAGGTACAGGTGCGCCCAGTATAGGTAGCAACTATAGCCGACCCAGTATAAGTAGCCAAGTATAGGTGGTGTCCCAGTATAGGTAGCCAGGTACAGGTGGTGTCCTCAGTAAAGGTAACCAAGTATAGGTGGTGCCCCAGTATAGGTAGCTAGGTATAGGTGGTTCCCGCACCAGTATAGGTAGCCAGGTGAAGGTGATGGCCCAGTATAGGCATCCTGTAGCCAGATATAGGTGGTGCCCCAGTATAGAAAGTCCGCTGTAGCTGGCTCACTAATCTGCTCCCCACGTGCTGGAACGCGGTGTGCTGGTTAGTGAACCACAGGCACACAGCCTGCACATGCGGCCCTTCCAACGCTTTGTGGGGAGCCCAGGGCCCCCAGAAGCTCTGGGCCTTTCACTGCAGTGTCAGTGCCCCCCCCCCCCTCCCCCTGATGGCTGCCCTGACCTTGCCTTCAAATCACTCCCACAGCAAGTCCCCATCCACCGAGAGCTGGCTCATGCAGCTGGCTTCTGGGTCAAGCTGGCGTGTAGTCTCCAGGGGCTATGCATACAGACATATAGACAAGGACACAAAGCTCTTCCCTCGTCTTAGACCCTTAGCGTCAGAAAGTAGATACTGCAGGCACAAATTGCAGTATCACTGGCACAGCCAATAGGCTGTTAGGATTTTTGGTCATATGATGCTCCTACTTAAAGAGACACTGAAGCGGAAAAAAAATTATGATATAATGGTTTGTATGTGTAGTACAGCTAAGAAATAAAACATTAGGATCAGAGAGATACGTCTAATTGTTTCCAGTACAGGAAGAGTTAAGAAACTCCAGTTGTTATCTCTATGCAAAAAAGTCATTAACCACCCTGGTGTTCTGTTACCTGCGCCAGGGTGGCGGCACAGCAGTTTAAAAAAAAATTTTTTTTTTTAAATCATGTAGAAAACCATTATATTTTATCAGGAAATAAAAACAAAAATAGACTGAGTAAAACAGGGAACACCTCATTAAAGGGATCATCTTTCTAAGAATTACCCAGAGCCTCAAAATTGTGTGAGAACATGTTTCTCTCCCATAGACGATGCACCCTGAATCCATGGCTGCCAAACTTTGGCAAAATGGTGGTTCCTGTCAATAATGTTAGCCTTAATTTTTTTTTCAATACTGTATTTTAAATGAAAAGTGCCAGTGTTTATTATTCTATACCATGACATTTTAAAGGTGCAAGTTTTATCTTTTTTGTGTACTTTTCATAACTTATGTCCTTTAAAAATCCTCTTTAGAGTCCTTTCATATTTCTGGTCTCTCAACAAGATTGATCTCACTATGACAGAGTCAGCACTTAGCGGGCTACCATCTGTTTGCAGAGTGTAAAGAAAACTGTTGGGAGTCTTAAATGTAGGTCAGGTCACTCAGCAGTGGATTAAACTACATTTCATGATTGCCAATATTAAACAGTTCTAAATCTTCACTCCCCCTAGCTGAAGTTAATAGTAAGTGCTAACAGAGTGCACACATGCACTTTATAGATTCGTGCTTTCCAACAATCTATAATAGGTCCAGTGATTTCTTAAAGATTCAATCATGATATCACCATTGCTGATAGAGTACAGAAAATAAGTTGATGTCACAAAAATTTTACCACATGCATTTTTTGAACAGCAGATAATATTGCTAATCATTTGATGAATGGCACACCTCCACTTTATAACAGCAGAAGAAGTAGACAAGACAAGAGACAAGATAAATAACATTTATATCGCGTTTTTCTCCTGGCGGACTCAAAGCGCTAGAGCTGCAGCCACTAGGACGCGCTCTATAGTCACTAGCAGTTAGGGAGACTTGCCTAAGGTCTCCTACTGAATAGGTGCTGGCTTACTGAACAGGCAGAGCCAAGATTCGAACCCTAGTCTCCTGTGTCAGAGGCAGAGCCCTTAACCATTACACCATCCAGCAATGGACTCCACCAGCAGTATGGTGCATACATCAATACAGATACAATACTGCTCTGTCACAATGTAAACCTGGCCTATGAGTGTCCCCCCCACCACCATCACACAGTATTTTCCCCCCAAATAACAATCAGGCAACAACATGTGTCCACAAAAGAACAGTCAGGCAGCATGTATCCCCAAATAACATTCTCCCAAATACCTATTAGCAGTGCTGCTGATAGGGCATCAGAGACGGGACAGGAGTCTGGGGCCCCACTGATTCTGGGGCCCAGCCAGGGAACCCTACCGTGAAACAAAGTGAAGCACATGAAGGCACTTAGCAGACACTTGACCAGAGCTCCAGGTTCTTCGGGGGATGCTTGCTAGTATAATAAACACATACCTTTTCCTGCTGAGCTGTCTATCACAAAGCCCCCTTATCCCCTCTCACCTTCCCTCTTCCCTGTTGTGAGTGTATCTTCTCATCATTATTCACTTCATTCACCAACCCTCTCCATGTGCAGTGCTGAGACTGTTAGCAGAGTTATGTAAACTCTACACTTGTAACTCCTGTTAACATTTGTACATGTGATTCCACTAGTGTGTAGATAGGTCCAGGCTAATGGCCCATACTCACGAGGGACAAATGTCGCCGCAACACGCGGCGCGCGCGTGTTGCGGCGACAGGTCGCCCGTGAGTATGGGCCGTCGCACGCGCGCGCACCCCGAACTGTCGCCCGTCGCTCATGTCGCCATGCGATTGAAAGTTTCAATCGCATGGCGACAGTCGCCGCTGCACCTCCCCCGCAACTGTCGCTATTCCGCGTGAGTACGCAGACTAGCGACAGCAACCTCCATTGTGGTAAATGGAGCTTCCGGCGGGGGGAGGAGGAACGTCGGCGACAGCTTCCGTCTCGCCGCTGGTCCCTCTTCCGCGTGTGTACGCGGAGGGACCTGGCGAGGAGCTGTCGCCGGCCTGTCGCCCACACGCTCACGTGTGCTGGCGACAGGCCACTTCTGCAGCCCGTGAGTACGGGCCATTAAGGAGAGCAGAGGCAACCTGGTCTGCTTCTCTCTGCTGTCCTTGTTTACAGCTCTGAGCCTTTTACAAATTAAAAAGTACCCAAAAGTAGGTGAAAAAGTGCTATCAAATTTATTTTGAGTGTTTCCTTGCTTGTTGGTGGCTTAAAATGCATTTTACGACAAGTTGTGAAAATATCACCTATGAGAAAAAGTGAATTGCATATGGGCCCCTGCGCCTTTGTACTCTAGAAAATGAACTATTTTCCAAAAAAGCAAGAGATGAGTGTGTCATCTGGTAGAAATGCACATTGTCATGTGGTAATGCAGAGGATAGAAATGCTTGTTAATATGAAAGTTTCATATGTCCATGCACATCAAAGAGCCAAGGGCGTCCGCAGCAGGGGGCAAGGCGAGGCAATCGCACCCTCCCTCCCTCTGGACAAACAAACCAGTAAGTACAGAAGGAGCCAACCATGCAGCGTTTCACTGCAGCCTGAGAGGAGCATGACTGAGGCTGCGAGGCTGCCTGTCACCTCACCTGTGTGTGTCATCTCTCTCTCTCTCTGCAGTTTCTAGATCATGCCTGGGGCGGAGTCTGATGCTGGGGATACACGGTATGTACCGTGTATCGACCAGCTGATCCGGCCAGCTGATAATATTCAGCTGGCCCGATCAAGCCGCTCGACTCCCGTCCGCTCAATTCCCGCTGGCGGACAATGGCAGGGAATCGAGCGCTGATAAGGAAGTGCCGGCGGGGACGAGTGGCAATCGATCCGCGTGCACACGCGGACGAGCAGGGCCGCGGCTAGGGTCGATCCGCCGGCTAATCGGCTGCCGGATCGACCCGTATATTCCTAGCATTAGAGGCAGCTTATCATGATCGATCCCTGCAGTTTCACTCTCACTACTGTGCAGACTGATGAGAGAGGAGCTTACATGCCTGAGAGGCTGCCTGTGTGTGTTGCTCTGCCATCTGCTCATCGCACTCAATTACTGCAGCTCCAACTGAGCTCTGAGTCCTGAAATTGAATGGCATGTCAGCTGACATCAGCGCCTGCTCTTGGCCTAAAAGCACGGTCCCACTCGGCCCCATCTTCCATTTTCAGCTCAGCCCCCGACGCCATTCTAGAGAAGGAAAGGGAAGCCTAACAGTCACAAACAGTTTGTGACTGAAGTGGGGTGTGGAAGGAAGGGGTGATGGGGGACATGCTATCACACTATGTTTTATTCGGCTCTAGAAGGAAGAGGGGTGGATTAGAAGCGCCCTATCAGTATGTTTTTTTGGGCAGGGGGTAGAAGGAAGGAAGGAAGGTGGATGGGGGCTAGGGGGAACCCTAACAGTATTTCTTGGGGGGTGGGGTGTCTGGAAAGTAGGGATGAGAAGCACCATATCAGTATATTTTTTTGAGGGGGAGGGGGGCAGTTAGCGCTATTAGTATGATTTTTGGGGTGCCTGGAAGGAAGGAGGGATGGGGGCACCCTTTCAGGCACCCTATCACTCTATCTAATCCTACCATAGTCATAGTCTAATGTCTTATACCATATTATCGTTATGTATTTGTATAGCACTGACATCTTCTACAGCACTTTACAGAGTTCATAGTCATGTTACTGAGTGTCCTCAGAGGAACTCACAATCCGATCCCTGACACTGACCTTTTTCAGCTCAAGTGTTCAGCCGTTGCTCATGACAGGCTCTCTACAGACTCCGCCCACAGTATGTCATGGCCACACACCCTTTCTGCATGACACCTGTGTATAATCAGATAATCTTGACGCCAATCCCCCCCCCCCCACCCCACCCCGCCGAAAATTTTCTGTGGGCGCCCATGCACAGAGTGTGTGTGTCTATATATATATATATATATATATATATATATATATATATATATATATATATATATATATTGTGGGTATATATATATATATATATATATATATATATATATATAGCAGTGGCTGGATGGTGTACTGGTTAAGGGCTCTGCCTCTGACATGGGAGACCTGGGTTCGAATCTCGGCTCTGCCTGTTCAGTAAGCCAGTAATTCAGTAAGGAGTTCATTGGGCAAGACTCCCTAACACTGCTACTGCCTACTGAGTGCGCTCTAGTGGCTGCCTCGCAAGCGCTTTGAGTCCGACAGGAGAAAGGCGCTATACAAATACTGCCATTATTATTATATATATACATATATGCATATGTGTGTATATATATATATATATATATATATATATATATATATATATATATATATACATACATACATACCATATTTTTTGGAATATAAGATGCTCCGGACTATAAGACGCACCTAGGTTGGAGGGCAAAAAAGCAAGAAAAAAAATCTATACTATACCTGGTGCGTCTATAGTGCAGGGGCATCTTATGGACCTTTTCCCTCCAAACTGTCTCTATCTAAGCTATACTGCCCAGCTACACTAACCTCCACTGCCCCCATCACTAACTACCCTACACCTTGCTACACTACTAAAGATATGCACATAAACACACATACAAGCTTTGTTACCTGAATGTCAAAAGCGTTATTATTTCCCATGCTTAGTGTAGCCAATGCATGCAGCAACACTATATATACCAACATCATGTTATGTGCTATAAGACGTTCCATGCAGCATAAGCTCTAAACATTATTGCCCAGATATCAGTGATGGATTAAAGATAGACATATATCACTCTCTTTTCCCATGCTTGAATAAGTTTGTAATTATGTAGTAGTCAGGTCTGAGAATACTTACCTGCTTGGACTAAAGATCCCCACTGTAGTGCAGTATCTCCTCTTCCTGCAAAGGGCCTGGCTGGCTGCTACACAGACTATGGCAGCACTACCTAGGGACCCCATCCTTACCCTTTAAAAAAGCATTTGCGAAACAGCGCTGTCAGGGTAAATTGCATTGCTTACTATACAATCTTTGTCTTTCCTCACGACGCTGCCAGTTACCCTTCACTTTGGTCTGCCGCTGGGCGGATACATAGCACTGTCATATGGACATTTCTGGCAGCAGTGAACTTTTGTGCATTTGATTGTTTTTCTGATCCCTCTTGCTGTGTATGCCTCCATTGTGTATTTTTGCTAGTGCATTGTATCACAGTTTGGGCTACTCTCTGTTGTTCAGAGCCCATTGTTTGTAATTTATATGCAAATTTCCTTTGTGTTTATAATATAACTACATTTAAGCATCTTCAACTGCGTGGTGTGCCAGTTATGCTTTGTATATAGGATTTTGTAAGACCTAGTGTTAGGTCTAGTTTATTGACTGCGCACCCTCTCATAATATTTTCACTTGCTATTTTGAAGGTGTGCATACCAATACCCATTTAATGTTGCTACACAGACATCCTCACCACAAGCCAGTCATAGAAATCCCCTCTGCAAGCAGGTTTCCACCTTCCCAGGCAAGGCAAAGTCTCCCAGTTAAGAAGGCGCTGTGGAACTGACTAAACCCCACGTCTTGCAACCCTTCCTGCATTCAACCTCGCCACTGCCCTCTAATTGCGTTACCCGGCAGTGCAACAGACTCCATTCAGAGAGCTGGTCATCAGCGAGGATGGTAGCAGGAAGGCACTCAAGATGGGGAATTTGGCACGCAATAATGAAGAATCAGGTTTAGAAGGCGGAGGACTGGAAGCGCGCACGAGGATGGAGGATTGGGTTTAGAAGGCGAAGGACTGAAAGCACGTATGCCAACGGAGGATTAAGTTTAGAAGGCAGAGGACTGAAAGCACATATGGCGATGGAGGATTCGGTTTAGAAGGCGGAGGACTCAAAGCATGTATGGGGATGGAGGATCGGGAGTGATAGATGGAGGACCATCTATATATATATACGCATACATATATAATGCAGATTGTGATTTGGCTTGATGGGGGCCCAGTAGGTTTTCCCAGTATGGGGCCCAGAAATTTCTGAAGTAGGCCCTGCCTATTAGGTAGCAGATGAGCCCCGAATGACAATCAGTTAGCATGTATCTCCCAAGTAGTAAGCAGTCAGCATGTGTAACACAAATGATGCTCTGAGAAACATTGGTGCTTGGTGAATACCTGCAAATAGAAGGCCTGATATTTACCAAGTAGTTTGCTTGTCTCTTGCATCCTGGTTTCCTCATCTCCTGCAGTGGCAATCCTCTCATGCACAATGTGCCAGGGCTATAAGAATATCGTTGTATTAATCCCCCACCACAGGACTACTAAAAATGGGACTTTAATTTATTAGAAGGGCTCTGGTCATGGGGATGCTTTGCTGGTGCTTAGAAGATTTATGGAAGTGCTATAGCACCAGCAAGCCCCCTCCACCCGGGCATCATCCCTGTTCTATTTAATAGTCCATATGGAGCATAATAGACATAGTATGTTGTTGATGATTAGGGGTGCTTATGAGAACTCATGGAGTGGCATATGAATTGATTGTTTAACTGATAATTTGCAAAGCTGTAATTTGCAGTGATTAGTTCCTACTTTAGCCCAAGATAACAACCAGCAGAGACTTACAAATCTATCACCTGATATATTTGTCATTCAAACCTGGCGTCACAGACCCTACTCCACAGCTAAACGCATGGTTAGCTGAGCTTCAGGAGTGGATGAATAATAACTGGCTAAAACTGAATGCTGACAAAACCGAGGTTCTTGTTATCGAATGTCAGGGCTCGACAGCAAAGCAGCCCCAGCCTCAACCAACACCGCTAAGGATAGGGAGCTCAGACCTGAACAACTCAGACTGTGTGCGCAGCCTGGGAGTACTGATTGATGGGAAATTAAGTTCCAGGAATCAAATCTCAGCTGTTGTGAAACATTCCTTCTTTCACTTAAGGAATATTGCAAGGTCCGAATCCCAGCCAGGGCACTATCTGCATGGAGTTTGTATGTTCTTCCCATAAAACAAAAAAGACTGAAATGCGTATTATAATAGAGTTTTCAACTTACTAATATACAGCTCTTTACACAGTAAATGCCCTGCCTATCTGAAGGATTTGTTGCAATTGCACTACACCTCCCACCTCCTACTTCTGTCAT
Source organism: Hyperolius riggenbachi (assembly GCF_040937935.1). Classification (NCBI taxonomy): domain Eukaryota; kingdom Metazoa; phylum Chordata; class Amphibia; order Anura; family Hyperoliidae; genus Hyperolius; species Hyperolius riggenbachi. Next base: position 295,670,972 of record NC_090646.1, on the reverse strand, counting down.
ACAGGCTATATCCTCTGTAACTCCTTAGCACAATCATTTAGGGCAGCTCTGGACATATTTAAACCTAGACTGAAAAGCCACCTGCTTAGTTTGTCATCAAGGGTGTAGCCACCAATCATGGTGCACCCCATCAAAACTTTGATGTGGCCCCCCAATTTTCACACCAAAGGTCATAAAACACGTGTGGACATCATGATTGTCATACCCATAACAAGTGTAGCCACAAATCACCTGATCTAAAGGATAGACCCCTTTATTGGAGGGAGTGAAGTAGTGGTTGGGGCTCCACTAGCAGCTCTGGGCACCCCTGCGGTCACAGGCACTGCTCCCCTGTAGTTATGCCGCTGTTTGTCATTTACATGTAGCCTTCTTCTTCTGTAACATAATCCACCTCACCACTAATTGCTGATCTAAAACAAGCCATGTGCTTTGAGTCCTATGGGAACATAACAAATGATGTTGTTGCTGAACATGGAGGAGGGGGGGTTAATGCATATGGAAGAAGATGCAGCAAAAGGAAAGTAATGCATGGAATACGGTAAATATCATCCAGCGCTACATGGATTTTACATATGAAAGATGGGACTAAACTAGTAATAGACATAGCCTACTGCTGCATACAGAAGGGCAGCAGCTTTAAACAAAAGTGAGGCAACCCTTTGGAGAAATCAGCAGAAAAACTTGGACTGGGGCAGAAAACGTATGAATGTGCTCTTGCTAATACTTGACCTCCATAGTTAGTTTAGCTGAAAATAAAACAGGAAAAATAAATAAATAAACAAAATAAAATAATTTTTTCAACACTGTCCTGCACCCACACATATGCCAGTTGATCAAGATAAGGGCAAAAAAAACCCTTGCAAGCCTTGGGCCAAATACCTTAAAAAATAAATCTTGCTTGTGCTGGACTCCGGCAGTCAGATAAACTCCATGGATCAACACCACTGGGAATGAGTACATATAGCGGCGCCATTTGGTGAGTTGGGCACTGGGTAATGTTCATAGTGAAAATATTGGTAATCCGCTCTTACTGATATTTAAATTGATCCTACAAAGATTGTTTAATGAATTTGTAAGGTGGTCAGCTTTAATACGATTATGTAATAAATTGATATTAAAGGACAATTATAAAAGTTAACTAAAATTCTAAATGTCACATGTATTTCCAGTAATTACTAGCAAATAGCCTTTGTATTGGGCTTTTTTCATCTTTTCATTTCCTGTGTGAAGATAATATGACATTTTGTCCCATATGCAATTCATTTTTTCACTTGAGTTATCTCCCAGGGGATAATTTTCATCTTCTCTGTATACTAAATTTTGAGCCTTTAACAATTGAAAAAGTATCTAAAAGTTTGTGAAAAAGTACTATCAAATTTATTTTGAGTATTTTTTTGCTTGCTGGTGGCTTAAAAGGCATTTTATGACAAGTTGTAAAAATATCAACTAGGAGAAAACTCAGGAGAAAATGTGAATTGCATATGGGCCTTTGAGAGAGCAGTTTTCACTGTGGGCATTACTATGGAGGACTGTGTCCAGAACATCCAGCGTACAGAAACAATGTACACGGGCTCTAAATTAATACTTTGAGTAAAATGTGTTCAGAATGTAGAATAGAATAGTAGCATGTGTTAGAAAGCAGAAACATAGCTTTAATTATTTGTGCCTGATCCTGTGTCTCTCTCTTTCTGCCTCGCGGTGTACAGTAAACAGTTTACAGACAGGAACAGGAATAAAGTACAGAGAAGGCTCTTCAGATCCTTTCTCTGTTGCTGACAAATCCCTCAGCTGCTCTCATATGATCTGTGAAGAAGCAGTGTGTGTTTAACCCTCCTGGCGGTTTGCTAAAAAATCGCCAGGGGGCAGCAAATCTTTTTTTTTTTAATTTTTTTTTTTTTCATGTAGCGAGACAAAGTCTCGCTACATGATAGCCGCTGCTCAGCGGCATCACCCCAGCCCCTCCGATCGCCGCCAGCGATCGGCGATCAGGAGATCCCGTTCAAAGAACGGGATCTCCTGGAGGGCTTCCCCCGTCGCCATGGCGACGGGGCGGGATGACGTCACCGATGTCATCGACGTCGTGACGTCAAAGGGGATTCCTATCCACCCCATAGAGCTGCCTTGCACTGATTGGCCAGGCAGCGCACGGGGTCTGGGGGGGGGCGGCTGCGGCGTGACGGATAGCGGCGGATCGGCGGGTAGCGGGTAGCGGCGGCGATCGGGCACTGCACGCAGCTAGCAAAGTGCTAGCTGCGTGCAGCAAAAAAAAAATTATGCAAATCGGCCCAGCGGGGCCTGAGCGGTGCCTTCCGGCGGCATAGCCCGAGCTCAGCTCGGGCTTACCGCCAGGAAGGTTAAGCAGGGCAGAAACAAACAGTAAATCATTCCACAGGCTGTGATGAGAGACCTCTGGAAAGCTTTCTACTGTTGCTGGCTAAAGCTCTATAGGTATGTGAGGTTTGCAGAAGGACAGTTTCTTTGATAGTTGTTCTTTAAACATTCACCAGATATATAAAATTCAGCCAAACAGAGATACTCTCTATTAGTAGCCAGTGAGATACCATCTTTAATTTACTCAACTAGCAGTTTGCTAAGGTAAAAACCACCAATTACCTTTCAAGAATATTGTATTTCAAACAGTCTATATGATAGCAATAACAGATAAGTAGATGTTGAGATAATAACAGTACAGCTAGTACACATGGAGATGTGCAGAGTGACTAGCTTCCACACTGGGATCAATTATTTGTGTCAAGAGACTACAGCATTTGATAAATTGGAAGACAAACGTAAGATTCTATTTGGTCACAACTATGTTTACCAAGTGATTAAGCTTTCTATCTTTAATAAATAAATTCATTAATTCTGTACTAAGCCTTCATAATCAAAAAGCAACATGAAATATGTACACATTAGAATTTTACCTTTCAACAGTCTACAGAACTAGACCATAAGCTGCTATAACCTTAACAAGAAAAACAAGGGAAGGGTATGTACCTCTAAGCCAGAATCAGAATTGGCTTTATTTGTCAAGTACGATGGATGTCGTACCCAGAATCTTTTGTGGGACACACGGTATGGAGTACTGTAGTGCAAGTAACAGGCATTTAGACATAATCAGAAGTATATAAAAAGATACAAACTTAACTGAGACAGCAGTACAAGACTAGGGAATTTTTTTTTGCAGGGGTGATGGCCCGAGTTCAGTAGGAGGACAGCTTGTGTCTTGAGGTTTTAGTGATGATGGATCTATAGCGTTGGCCCGATGGGAGACTTTTGGAGTAGCGACTGCCTGAGTGGGTGTGGTCATTCACTATCCTGATGGGCCTGGACCTCAGTCTGGAGGTGTGTAGGAGATCCAGTGGCGGGAAGGGTGACCTGATGGATCTTCTCCTCAACATTGATTACCCTTTGGAGTTTGAGCTTGACGCTTGCAGCAGCGCCTGCATACCAGATGACAGTGGAGGAGCAGAGGATAGACTCAATGGTGGCATTGTAGAAGCTGGTTATCAGTTCACGTGGCATGCCGAATTTCCTCAGTTGCCTCAGGAAGAACAACTTTTGCGGAGCATTCTTCTGGACCATGGAGGTGTTCTCTCCCCACTTCAGGTGGTTGGTGATGGTAGCGCCTAGGAACCAAACGCTCGATACCATGGAGACATTGGTGCTATCAATGGAGATTGGGTTGAGTGTGGGAGGGCACTTTCTGAAGTCGACTATCAGAGTGTAGTAATTACAGAAAATTTAAGGTGAATCTATACTCACCAGATGCAGAATGGCACAGTGATTACTGGTAGAGTAAAAGGAGAGATTATGTCTCTACTTTCATCGGCAATCTCCAAAAGAATGCTAGCTTTTGGTCACACCTCATATTCGCAGTAAAAACTATTCTAGCAGTTTGCTAGAAAACACTAGACTTACTAATATAACCATATTACAGTATGTGGAGGCACCTCTAAAAATATTATAATAAACTTATTATAAAATCATAAACTAGTACACAGAGCTACTTACCCCCCAACAGGGTCTGGACAAGGTTCTCCAGCACTAGAGGAAGAGATGTCAACCTCCGTCCCCCCCCCCCCCCAAACTATGCTCTTCCCAGTATAGGTAGCAGATGTGCTTCCATCATGAAGCAGATCCACCCCCACCCCCTTTACCATTATGGGTAGCCCTATGCAACAGTGGAAAATATAGATGCTCGCTCTACTGATACTGCTTTGCTTATATAGTACAGTGTATATACTAAATAAGCCTAATTTTGGGCCCAAATAAGTCTTGGCTTATATTTGAGTCACAAATCTTTGAGTAACCTCCACAGTGCCGCTACTATATGCACAGTGGTGCAGCATCTGAGGTAGACCACACACTTGACATTTCCATGGGTGGTACCAGCTAACTTCATCTCGAGTTATAGCTTTGGAAGGCATACAGGGACAGTGGCCTCAATTCACTAAGCTTTATCAAACACTTTATCAAACGTTTGATACTTTTCCTCATGGGTAAAATCTAATTTTGAATTCACTAAGTTGTTATAGATTTATTGATCATTTCATCAATAAAACATTTGAAAATTATCAAACGTTTGATAAAGTGTTTGATAAAGCTCCGTGAATTGAGGCCAGTGTCTAGTAAGTGGTGAGAATCGTTGCATTTCTTTATAAAATTTTAGATACATGACAATGTGGCTCTGCATTCCTTGCTTTATCTTTATGCCAGCTTAACCTTTACAACATGTCCATCTCCATTGTAGGCCTATGTTCTGGCTTATTATTGCAATCTGCTGAATTTATGCTGCTTTTCTAATATATGGTTGTGGCCAGCCATGGCTGTGAGTGGTGTTGTGTTTGTGGCTTTTGCCACCCCCGGCTTATACTTGGATCAAACATTTTTTTCGGTTTTTTAAGGTAAAAGTTGGGGGGTTGGCTTATACTCAGGTCAGCTTATACTCAAGTATATAAGGTACTTCATTTACTCCTTGAATACAGGTAACCTTCCCATACGTGGGTCTCTGTCCCTGACTGGTTGTCACATTCCCTCATACTAGGAATAGGTTCACTTGGGCAATAGTACATTCCCGAGGAGAGATCATTGACAATCTCACCATATCATGCCTCTTTCTTCAAGAGGCAGCTAAGCTTATGCACTTTCTTGAGGCAGTTTCTAGGCTAAATTGCACACAGAGCAAGTGTTTAAAATGTATGCCCCCCCCCTTACTCTTTAGGGACAGTCAGTCACACAGCCACAGGTCACAAGTAGATCTGCCTACTTAATAGTGACCAACCGCTCATCGAGGAGGAAGCAGGGACCAGGAAAATACACAGGCGAAGAGAGCCCAGACAGCAGACTCCTCCATGGGCGCCGCACACTGACAGACTGCACTACCACTACAGGACATCTGGTGTCATCACGCGGTGGTGACGTGATGATGACTTGATGTTTGATACAGGCAGCCCAGGAGGAGTCAAGAAAAGTGATCGTGCTGGTAATCCTCTTTCTTCTTCTCTTTGGCTGCAACACACGTCATCAGCTCCCTAGCGGTTATGTCCTTCTGCCTGCACCCCCCTTCTACGTGCCGGTCTGCACCCAGAGCGGTCGCCCTCCATGCACTGCCCAAGAAATGGCCCTGCTCTTTCTGCAAGTCAGAAGACAGGTATTAAAGCACAGAAGTCCTATAAATGTTAAAGGATACACAAAGGGCTTGATTTAACAAGCTAGCGATTGCAAATTGCAATTTGTGATCCTTTGGCATGTTTCCTCTGTGAAGAAAGGCAGAATGGTGTTCTTTATACCTGTCAGGTGCCATGCATATGAATAGGGAAACAGGTTCACACAGTGGACATTTATGCAGGGATGCTTTTGAATAAGCTGTCAAGCATCCTCATTCATCCAGAAACTGTCAAATATGAAAGTGTAGTTTTTAAGTCTTAAAAAAAGCAGTTTAACTTACCTGGGGCTTCTTGCAGCTCTGCATTCATCCTGTGTGTGCCATCCTTCTGCAACCCTTCAGCCAGCACCGGCGACCCCTTCAAAGCTGGCTGGCCACGTGCTTCCTCATTGTGTCCCCATGCATGGCAGCATTCTGCACGTGTGCAGTACAGTAAAATTACTACTGTGCATGCGCAGAACGCCCCTGGTAATGGGAGTGCGATCAGGATACACACAGCTGCCATTCTCACAGTAATAAAGCATGGACATTGAGTGATTGTGTCAAGATTAGAAAAAGTGGCTGGACCCAACAACAACCAAATACGTTTTGGTTGTTCGTGGATTCGAATCCCAATTACATTTTCCACCAATCGAATCCACGAGATATCCCGAAACTGTGTTCCTGTGCATTTGCCACTCCCCCTGCCCTCCTCTGCTCACCCCTGTCCTCCTCCGCTCCCCCATGCCTCTTCCGCTCGCCCCCCGAATAAGCAGCTGCTTACCTAGTGCATACGTTCCAGCAAGAAGTGCAGGCCTCTCTCTCCTTCCTCCTCACCGTTGCTCTTGTGCTCGGTTTCTGCTGATGAGGCGATCAGCACCTATACCTTGTTACCTAGCTACCTATACTTAAGGCACCTACTGTATATCTAGCTACCCATATTAGAAGCACCTATACCTAGCTGCCTATACTGAAGGCACCTATAGCTAGCTACTTATGCTGAAGGCCCCAATACCTAGCTACTTATACTGAAGACACCTATATGTAGCTACCTATAATGAAGGCACCTATACCTAGCTACCTATACTGAAGGCACCTTTACCTAGCTACCTATACTGTTGACACCTATAGCTGGCTACCTATATTGGAGGCACCTTTACCTAGCTATCTGTATGAGGAGCAATTATACTTGGCTAGATATACTGGGGGCACCTATACCTAGCTACCTATACTGAAGGCACCTTACCTAGCTACCTATACTGTTGGCACCTATAGCTGGCTACCTATACTGGGGGCACCTTTACCTAGCTATCTGTATGAGGGGCAACTATACTTGGCTAGATATACTGGGGGCACCTATACCTAGCTACCTATACTGGAGGCACCTTTACCTAGCTACCTATATCGGGGGGGGGGCAACAATAACTGGCTACCTATACTGGGGGAAACTATACCTGCCTACCTATGTCTGGCTACCTATACTGGTGCACGTATGCCTGGCTACCTACAGAATACTGAAGGCTACTATACCACAGATCACACAATTCTTTTGTAAAGGATTCGTAAGATTCGAGATTCGAAAGATTCAAGATATTCGAGAACCTTTTTAAATTCGAATTCAAAGAAATAGTGGATTCGTCCCACCTCTAATAATGAGCTTGCTGCCTTTTAAAAACTGCAAATGTGAAGATTTATGATCCTATTTTTTATTTTAAACTGTTTTAGATCCATAATAGTGTGATGACATTCAGAAAAGAATAAAGAAAGGAAAGAACATGACAGCTTGCTATAGATCTTAGGAACTCTTCATGCTACAGCTGACTAGCAAAATGACTCAGCTTCTTCGTGTTTCTTAGTTTTTGTTGCTATAGCTACTCTGACACATCTTCATTCTTGCATCAGTTCCCATGTTGATTTGTGTGTGTTTGCATTTAGGAATGACAAGTTTGGTTAATATAAATAGCCCATGTCCCCCAGAGGGATTATTATTACTTCAGTGTCTTGTGTGTTTTGAATCTATATACAACACAGTTTTACATATAGTAATAACAAGCAGTATATCGCTATACTAAAACATATTCAGACCTAGGAGAATACATTGTTTAAATTTCACATTATTTATATGCAAATCCATGATTAAATAAAATTGGTCCAACCCTATAAGCAACATCTCAACTGTAATAATCCTGTTAAAGCGGATCCGAGATGAAAAACTAACTATAACAAGTAACTTGTCTATATATCTTATCTAAAGTTTAGATAGTTTACACAGCAAATCTAGCTGCACACAGCTTCAACAGTTTATGATTATTTATTCCTGTGATACAATGAGAACGGCCATGTTCTGTTTGTCACATTACACACAGGCAAGCTGATCTGTATCTCAAGCCCTCAGCCTGTGAAAACTTCACTCCCCTCTCCTCCTCCCCTCTGCCTCTGAAATATCTGGCTAGTAACCTCCTCCTCCTGTTCAGACTGAGCTTCACTAAGCCCTTGCTACATGAGTCTGAGAGTGCCAAGGCACTCTGGAGAAGCTGTGGGTGAGGCTTGTTTAGTTTATAGGGAATTAGAGTATAAAAAAAAAAGTATTTGGCTTCAGGAATGCAGTATAAACTATATGAAAGGAACACAATTATGGAATGAGTAAAAGTTTATCTCGGATCCACTTTAAAGAAAAAATACTGTAAAGTGACTCCCATTTATGTGAATTGTCTCCTCCTGTTTTTCCCTGTCCTCTATGGCTATTTATTTTTTTAAATAACTAATTTAGCTCATGGTTGGTCATAGTTACATAGTTAGTTTGGTTGAAAAAAGACATCCATCCATCAAGTTCAACCAGGGAAAAAAAAAACAACAAAAAAAACTCCATCCTAAACCTGCACATATCCCAGTTGATGTAGGGGAAGGCGAACAACCTTACAAGGCCTGGGCCAATTAGCCTTAAAAGGGAAAGATTCCTTCCTGACTCCAGATGACAGTCAAATAAATCCCTGGATCAACTCTACTGGGAATCACCCAATAATTAGAGCAGTGGATGCCCTTCAATGCAAGGAAAACATCCAAGCCCTCTTTAAATGCAGATATAGAGTTTGCCATAACTACTTCCTGAGATAAGATATTCCAGATTTTAACCACTCTCACTTTGAAAGACCCCTTTCTAAATAGATGGGAAAAACTTTTTTCCTCCATACGCAAATGCTATTCCATTGTCCGTTGTACAACCCTAGGGACAAAAAGCTCATCTGCCAAGCTTTTGTATTGCCCTCTTATGTATGTATACATGTTAATCAGGTCACCTCTCAGTCACCTTTTTTCCAAGCTAAATAAGCCCAGTTTGTCCAGCCTTTCTTTATAAGTGAGCTCTTCCATCCTTCTGATTAATTTAGTTGCCCGTCTTTGTACCTGTTCCTGAAGGTCAATGTCCTTTCTATAGTGTGGTGCCCAAAACTGTATCCCATACTCCAGATGTGGCCTCACAAGTGATTTATACAGAGGGAGTAGTATACTTGAGATATTATTTCCCTTTTTATGCATCCCAGAATTTTATTTGCTTTAGCTACCACTGCTTGGCATTGTATACGATTACCTAACTTGTTATCAACCAGTATTCCTAAGTCCTTCTCCAAGTCTGATGGTACGTCCCAGGTGCATGACTTTTCATTTATCAACATTAAATTTCATCTGCCACGTGCCTGCCCATATGGCCATGTTGTCAAGATCCTGTTGTAATATGTCACTAACCGTCTTAGTGTTGATAATTCTGCATAATTTTCTAGCATCTGCAAAGATGGCTACATTACTCTGTATTCCAACTACGGAATCATGAATAAATAAATTGAAAAGAATACTGACCCCTGTGGTACCCCACTGCTCACAGTTTCCCATTTTGAGTTCCGTTTACCACCACTCTTTGCCTTCTATCCCTTAACCAGTTATCTATCCACATACGCACATTTTTTCCTAGTCCCTGTATCCTCAGCTTCTGTACCAGGCTATTGTGGGGAACAGTATCAAAAGCCTTTGCAAAGCCCAAGTACACTACATCTATAGCTTTCCCAAGATCTAACTTTTTATTCACCACTTAAAGCGGAATATAACCCTGCATTTCAACTTTGCTCTAAAACATTATTTACCGTATATTATATGCAACCAGCATTTTTTTTTTTACTAGACCAGCATTGGAAGGGTTACACAGAGCTTTAAAGTTCCTGGAGATTTCTGCAGACGCATCCGAAGCTGACATAGATACATTTTGTTTACATAAATGTATCTAAGGGCCCTTTTCCACTAGCGGCGTTTGCGATGCTGAATCGCAAAATCGCAAACCGCTAGTGATTTTGAAATCGCTACGGTTTGCTTTTTAACATAGGAATCGCGGTAGGTAATTTCCACTACCGCGATTCGTTTTTGACTCAAACGCGATCGCACCGCGGAGCGATCTTTGCCGCGATTTTGCTATGCAGTGCATTGCATAGCAAAATCGTGGACGCAATCGCCGGGAAGTTTCCAGCACTTGCGATTCAGCAATCGCTAGCGTTTAGCGCGAACGCTAGCGATTGCTAGTGGAAAAGGGCCCTAAGTGTTGAATGTGACTCACTCTCTCTGACTGAGAAGGAGCTGGAGGACAGCCAAAGAGTGTGTAACATTTCTCAATAGATACATTTAACTAAATAGAATGTAACAATCTGAACTTCTGCATATCTCTCCACGGAACTTTAAACCTCTGTGTTTAACCCTTCCAATGCTGGTCTAGTAAAAAAAAATGCTGGTTGCATATAATATGCTGTAAATAATGTTTTAGAGCAAAGTTGAAATGCAGGGTTATATTCCGCATTAATAAAAGCTGAGCATGTTGGTGAGACAGGACCTGTCTTTAGTAAAACCATGCTGTTGAATTGAAATAAAATTATTCTATGCTACATAATTTTGTACTGCATCCCTTAGGATACCTTCAAACAATTTACACTTAACTGATGTTAATCGTACAGGTGTATAGTTTCCTGGTTCTGATTTTTCCCCTTCTTGAATAAAGGGAAAACATCAGCTGTACGGTGTACGACAGTCATTTTGTAGATGTTTAATGTGAATAATTAGTTAATAATTAATTAATTAATTAACTGAAATTGTATTATATGCACCTAAAATAATTGGTACTGAGCTAAATCTATGAAATAATCCAGAATCATGCTTATTTAATGCATGTAGGACCTAATCGTCAATTTGCATATATTAACCACTCTTGGAAGATTCCCACTTGAACCACACCCTGATAAAGACCCCAGGCATAGTTGTAGATTAAGAGCATTCAGGTCCTCTTTGGGTGCACCTGCATCTCTTTCTGGACTTGCCATTCTATGTCATCCTTATCATATCACATCCAGATGTTAAATAACCCCAGCAGTACAATGAGCCTCTCCATTAGGGCTAGTTCATACTGGGCACTTTGGCAGTGCTTTGCTGATCGCTGGTGATCAGCAAAGTGCTGCTGCTAATGCAAGTCAATGTTAGTGTTCACTCTGTAGCAATCACCAGTGATTAGTGATTTGCTGAAATCTCAAACATAGTGCAGCATTTTTGGAGTGATCTTGGAGCAATTGCATTTCAATGTAAAGAATCACAAAATGCAATCACTCTAAAATCATTTACCTGTACATTGAGAAACAGCATTCAAAGCGCCCAATGGGAACTAGTCCTAGTTTGTATGGTAACCAGTTTCAACCACTTACAATTCAGAGGAAAGACAAAGTAATGAGCTGCTTTATCACCCTCTCCCCCCCCCCCCCCCCCCTCCTTTCCACCATCTATACTGTACATCATTTATCGAATAGACATTAGCATTTTCCATTTCCTGTTGGTAGAACATGTTTCTTTGCTATTTTGAAGATTTATGAAACTGGTAATATAACAAGTATGCAACATTATTACTTTTGTTGCATAGACTTAAAAAAGGGGCTGGAAAACCATGTAGATTCCTCTCTACAAATGCTATTTCTTTTTTCATTTCAACTTTTTATTTGCTTTTTTCATTAAAAGCTATAGTAAAAGCTTGTAAAAATGAAAACCTTATTATAAATACATATACCACAACATTACGTAATACCATCAAACACCCCCCTCCACCTTCCTTTTTTTTTTTTTTTTTTAAAGAAAGTTACAATTGGCATTTGTAAACTCTCATCAATACAAAATATTGCATAACATTTTCATTTTACATGGTTTTAAACAATAAACATGAAGGCATATAATTATAATCCAACAGCAATATCTTGTAGTTTCCCAGAAGAATTTCAAGGAGGCTTCTACTATTTCTGTTACTAGATTTATCACAAGCAATCAGAAATATGTTAATGAGTAAGGGGTGCCACTCCCACAGGGGTTCAGACCTCTTGTTTTAATATCCATATCTGCTCCCTAGAATTAATTCCATTAGGGCCTAATTCCAGCTTAGATGCCTACAAATGTAACCCAAAGTATTAACTATATACAATAGCATGCCTAAGATCTCCTTTTGTAATGTTTGTGAATATCTGTTGATACCATATTGGTATATTTAAATGGGGGTGATCAGCCTTGAATATTATAGATACTTTGGTGCTTCACTTGCTCTGCAATGAACAGAAAATTGCACAGGACTAATCAAATTTAGAAGGCTTATTATTGATACCTGTCAACATTGGAGCAAGGATGGCGAATTTGAAGCTCATGTCTACTGGTACCTATATAGCATTATCTATATGCTATTTTGGGTTTAAAACGATGCCATACCTATCAACATCTTGAAATAAGGAGGAACACTTTAAGACACATCTCTTATCACACATCCACCACAGCCCTAGTCATGCACACCTTAAAGCACACCTGAACTTGCCCAGATAATTAATAATAATAATAATAATAATCCAAACATTTGTATAGCGCTTTTCTCCTGTCGGACTCAAAGCGCTCAAGAGCTGCAGCCACAGGGACGCGCTCAAGAGGCCACCCTGCAGTGTTAGGGAGTCTTGCCTTGAACTCCTTACTGAATAGGTACTTGACCTAGCCAGGATTCAAACCCTGGTCTCCCATGTCAAAGGCAGAGCCCTTAACCAGTACACTATCCAGCCACTGTTGGATTTTTACTTACCTGTGGCTTGTTCCAGTCCCCCGTAGTGGGTCAGGTCCATTGGCATCTTCTTTCTCCTGTGTTGTGGTGTTGCCAGTTCCGAAATATCAGCGACTGGAGCTCCAGTTGCACCTCCTGCTTATGCTTGGTCCTTTCCATGAGCACCCCTGATCGCACCCCGGCACCGAGAGCGCTCTGAGTATGCATATGCATAGTTTACAAAAGAATGAATCGTGCATACATAGAATGCTTCCGGCCACAGGAGCGCGACTGTGGGCACGCACAGATATTTCAGAGCTGGCAGTGGTGCAAAGAAAGTGACTCAGAGGACACCAAGGAACCTGATACACTACCAGGAGCTAGAAGAAGTCCCAGTATGAAAGGAATCAAATTTTGGTGGCAAGTTCAGGATGTGCTTTAAAGTATTCATAAGAAAAATATGTAATTTTATCATTTAAACCACACTTAGAGGGCGTAACAATCGCTGATGCATGTGCAGGGGGCCGTGGAGGGTGAAGAACTCCGTCCTCGCTTGAAACGCAGAAGAGGTAAGTTCACCCCTGCTGTCAATATTTCTGGAGGGGAAGGTCGGGAGCACAGAAGTGGGGCCAGGTGGGGGAGGGGGGAGTTGGGCCCCCCTCTGTGTGCCTGCTGTGCTGCTCCTCCCTCCAGGCTACCTATACTGGGGGTACCTATACACCTGACTAACCTATACTGGGGCACCTATACACCTGACTAACCTATACTATGCAGATGTGCATGTCACTGTTAACCACATTACCATTCGCTCTACCTCTCAAGCCCGCTGTCTGGGTGTCACCCTGGACTCCGCACTCTCCTTCATTCGCCACTTTCAAAACCTCACAGAGTCCTGCAACTTCCACCTTCGTAACATCTGTAAGATTCGCCCTTTCTTGACCTCTGCCACCACCAAACTCCTCATCCATGCCCTCATAATTTCCCGCCTTGACTACTGCAATGCCCTTCTGTCTGGTCTCCCTATGACCCGAACAGCCCCACTGCAGTCCATCATGAATGCGGCAGCCAGAATTATCCACTGCTCCCATCGCTCCACCACAGCGGATCTCCTCCTTGAATCCCTCCACTGGCTTCCTATCCAGTCCAGAATCGGATTCAAGATATTGTGTCTGACCTACAAATCTGTCCACAAAACCTGTCCAACCTACATTTCCGATCTTACTCAGAGGTACACACCTAGCCGCTCACTCCGCTCTTCCAATGAACTTCGCCTAACCACCCCCCGTATCACCCAGTCCCATGCACGCCTCCAGGACTTCTCAAGAGCTGCTCCAACACTATGGAACTCCATACCTCCACCCATTAGGGCAGCCCCCTCCTTCAACATCTTCAAGAAGGCCCTCAAAACTCACCTTTTCACTCTGGCCTACTACCCCTCACAAGTGCTCTAAACCCACAGCTGAACTCTGGTCCCCTACCTTTCGTGTCCTTACCTCTTCCTCTAGATTGTAAGCCTTTGGGCAGGGTCCTCCTCCTTTTGTGTCCTACCTGATCATGTACCTCCATTACTGTGCACCCATGCTATGCATCTGAGTGAACCTAACTTGCCTAATCTCCATGCTCCTCTCCAGTGACTAAGCATTACCTTGTACTCATACTGTGCTGCATGATCTGGTCTTTCTTGTATTCAGGTATTGTCATTTTTGCTGTATGTCACCCCTAAATATTGTCTGTAACCTAAACTAATGTCCAGCACTGCGTAATATGTTGGCGCTTTATAAATACAATAAATAAATAATATACTGGGGGAACCAATACACCTGATTTACTTATACTGATGGCACTTATACAACCGACTAACCTATACTGGGGGCACCTATACACTTGACTGATCTATACTGGGGGCACCTATAGCTGGCTACCTATACTGGGGTCACCTATAGCTGGCTACCTATACTGGGGTCACCTCTGCCTGGCTACCTATACTGGGGGTACCTATGCCTGGCTACTTATACTGGGGGCACCTATAGCTGGCTAACCTATACTGGGAGCACCTATGCCTGACTAACCGATACTGGGGCACCTATAGACCTGACTAACCTATACTGGGGGCACCTATACACCTGGATAACCTACAGTGGGTTTCAAAAGTATTTGGCCCCCTTGAAGTTTTCCACATTTTGTCATATGACTGCCACAAACATGAATCAATTTTATTGGAGTTCCACATGAAAGACCAACACAAAGTGGTGTACACATGAGAAGTGGAACGAAAATCATACATGATTCCAAACATTTTTTACAAATAAATAACTGCAAAGTGGTGTGTGCATAATTATTCGGCCCCCTTTGATCTGAGTGCAGTCAGTTGCCTATAGATATTGCCTGATGAGTGCTAATGACTAAATAGAGTGCACCTGTGTGTAATGTCAGTACAAATACAGCTGCTCTGTGAGGGCCTCAGAGGTTGTCTAAGAGAATATTGGGAGCAACAACACCGTGAAGTCCAAAGAACACACCATACAGGTCAGGGATAAAGTTATTGAGAAATTTAAAGCAGGCTTAGGTTACAAAAAGATTTCCAAAGCCTTGAACATCCCACAGAGCACTGTTCAAGCGATCATTCAGAAATGGAAGGAGTATGGCACAACTGTAAACCTACCAAGACAAGGCCACCCACCTAAACTCACAGGCCGAACAAGGAGAGCGCTGATCAGAAATGCAGTCAAGAGGCCCATGGTGACTCTGGACGGGCTGCAGAGATCTACAGCTCAGGTGGGAGACTCTGTCCATAGGACAACTATTAGTTATGCACTGTACAAAGTTGGCCTTTTTGGAAGACTGGCAAGAAGAAAGGCATTGTTAACAGAAAGCATAAGAAGTCCCGTTTGCAGTTTGCCACAAGCCATGTGGGGGACACAGCAACCATGTGGAAGAAGGTGCTCTGGTCAGATGAGACCAAAATTGAACTTTTTGGCCAAAATGCAAAACGCTATGTGTGGCGGAAAACTAACACTGCACATCACTCTGAACACACTATCCCCACTGTCAAATATGGTGGTGGCAGCATCATGCTCGGGGGGTGCTTCTCTTCAGCAGGGACAGGGAAGCTGGTCAGTGTTGATGGGAAGATGGATGGAGCCAAATACAGGAAAAACTTGGAAGAAAACCTCTTGTAGACTGCAAAAGACTTGAGACTGGGGCGGAGGTTCACCTTCCAGCAGGACAATGACCCTAAACATAAAGCCAGGGCAACAATGGAATGGTTTAAAACAAAACATATCTATGTGTTAGAATGGCCCAGTCAAAGTCCAGATCTAAATCCAATCGAGAATCTGTGGCAAGATCTGAAAACTGATGTTCACAAACGCTGTCCATCTAATCTGACTGAGCTGGAGCTGTTTTGCAAAGAAGAATGGGCAAGGATTTCAGTCTCTAGATGTGCAAAGCTGGTAGAGACATACCCTAAAAACTGGCAGCTGTGATTGCAGCAAAAGGTGGTTCTACAAAGTATTGACTCAGGGGGCCGGATAATTACGCACACCCCACTTTGCAGTTATTTATTTGTAAAAAATGTTTGGAATGATGTATGATTTTCGATCCACTTCTCACATGTACACCACTTTGTATTGGTCTTTCACGTGGAATTCCAATAACATTGATGCATGTTTGTGGCAGTAATGTGACTAAATGTGGAAAACTTCAAGGGGGCTGAATACTTTTGCAACCCACTGTATACTGGGGGCACCTATAGACCTGACTAACCTATACTGGGGGCACCTATACACCTGGATAACCTATACTGGGGGCGCCTAAAGACCTGATTAACCTATGCTGGGGGCACCTATAGCTGGCTAACCTATACTAAGGCACCTATATGTGGCTAACTATACTGGGGGCACCTATGCCTGTCTACCTCTACTGGGGGCACCTATAGTTGGCTACCTATACTGGTGGCACCAATGCCTGGCTACTTATACTGGGGCCACCTATACCTGGCTACCTATACTGATATATATATACTGAGCTGCGCTCCCACAGTTCCTATAAGAATAGAATCAAAATGCACATAGCGTGATCCTGTATTTAAGTATTCACAAGCACCCTGGTGAAAAGTGAAAATAGTGCAGCACTCGTGCCTCCTCTCCCCAATATAGCTTGCGCTCACCGGATGGTCACCACCTCAAACATCAGGTGGATCTAGCGTATGTGTTTAAATCACCCACTGGCACTGTAGACTCTTCTATACTTCTTTAATATTCTGATAAAAGCTTCATAACATAAAATACATAAACATAAAACCATCATAGTGTGATACTGTTTGAACAGAGATAGCTTGCCTGCGTGTAAATTGCGCACTCACGTGTGTCGTCTTGTTATAGCGCATATCATAAACATCCTAGCAGCGGGGTCTTTCCTGGCACCGAGATGAGGAATGACGGCGTCCTGTATCCCCTTAACTTTCTCCGGCCACCCAGGTCTCGCTCCCACGCTAGGATCACGCTATGTGCATTTTGATTCTGTTCTTATAAGAACTGTGGGAGCGCAGTTCAGTATATATATATCATTTGGAACTCTGGAAAGACGAAGCAGCGAATCCACGATTAATGTTATTGGAATTTGGAGTTTACGTTCACTGCATAGAGACTGTTTGGCTGCTGTAAGGTCTGAAAGGACATTGAGTGACTTGGTGTCAGCTGGAGTATAGTTTGATGCTGGCTGCAGTAAGGTCTGATTAAGTCAAAGCTGTGTATTGGGATCTATTGTATGTAGGCCTAAATATCCCTGGAGCAATTTTAAAGGCAGAGCAGCCCTAAAAGACATTTCTTTGGCTACCTATACTGGAGGAATCTATATTTGGCTAACCTATACTGGATGCACCTATGCCTGGCTAACTATACTGGGGGGCACCTATACTGGCTACCTATGCTGTGGCACCTATATGTGGCTACCTAAACTGGCGGCACCTATACCTGGCTACGTATACTGTAAGTATGTTTTTTCTGTTTTGTTTTTTTAAATATCCCACCTGGCCTGTCTTTCCAATTTTCATTCCCTCACCTGGGGCCCCCACTTCAGCGCTTCCAGCTCCCCATTCAGAAATGTTAGCAGCGGCAGCGTGCTAGGCACTTACCTCTTCCGTGTTCTAAGCAGCAATGGAGCACTGTGTGTCTCTGCCCTCTATGTCTCCAGCCGCTAAGTCCACTTCCTGTCAGCAGCTGGAGACATAGAAGAGGTAATTTGCCTGCACGCTGCCAACATTTCTGGAGGGGGTGCTGAAGGGGGGGCCAGGTCAGGGAGGGGGGAGTTGGGCCCCCGTCTGTGTGCCTGCTGCACTTCTCACCACTCCAGGTTACCTATACTGGGGGCACCTATACACCTGACTAACCTATACTGGGGCACCTGTATGTGAACCATCTATATTGAGGATACCTATGCCTCGCTACCTATACTGAGGGCACCTATAGCTGGCTAACCTAAACTGGGGCACCTATACTGGGGGCACCTATGCCTGGCTACCTATACTGGGAGAACCTATACCTGGCTATCTATACTGTATGTTTTTTGTTTTTTTTAACTATTTGACATTCCTGGACGTGAAACTCACGTCCAGGAAGCCATGTGCGCTCCTGCGCGTCCACGCGGCCGATCGCGCGCGTGCACGCGCGCTCCCGGCCGGCGGTTTGTTAGCCAGTGAATCAGTGAATCGGGCAACGGTGCCCGATCACTGATTCCTCTCCCCCGCAGAAAAAGCGACAGCTTCTCTCGGAAGCCTAGCTTTTTCTGCTTCCTATGTCGCTCTAAGCGTACGTGGTACGCTTAGAGTGACATCACTGTAAACAACTCATGGCTGCCATCTTGTGGCCAAAAAGTAAACTACATCTAAATGTTAAATAAAAATAAAAATACACATATATTTACAAAAAAAAATACAATTTCAATCCCACCCTCCCAAAAATACCCACATAAAATGTTTAATTAAAAAAAACAAAAAAACATTACAATAAAAAAAAAAAATACCACAAATATTTACCTAAGGGTCTAAACTTTTTAAATATCTATGTAAAGATGAAATATTTCTTTTTTTTTTATTATTATAAGCTTGTAAATAGTGATGAATGCAAAATGGAAAAAATGCACTTTTATTTCCAAATAAAATATTGTCGCCATACATTGTGATAGGGACATAATTTAAATGGTGTAATAACCGGGACAAATGGGCATATACAATACGTGGGTTTTAATTATGGAGGCATGTATTATTTTAAAACTATAATTGCCGAAAAGTGAGAAATAATGATTTGTTTCCGTTTTTTTCTTATTCTTCCTTTTAAAATGCATTTACAGTAAAGTGGCTCTTAGTAAAATGTACCCCCCAAAGAAAGCCTAATTGGTGGCGGAAAAAACAAGATATAGATCAGTGCATTGTGATAAGTAGTAATAAAGTTATAGGCTAATGAATGGGAGGTGAACATTGTTCGGATGCATGAAGCGAAAAACGACTGAATGCGAACTGGTTAAACAACCCACCTGGCCTGCCTTTCCAATTTGGGGGGGCGGGGGGGGGGGGGGGAGAGGTTCGGCGGAGAGGTGGGGGCAGTGATTTCTAATTACGCCCCTGCCACACTTTGTCAACTTAAAGGATATATTTTTTTATGCTGCTTGCTGCTTGCTCACCTCTCCTATTGCCACACTCCACCCTCCTCCAGTCTTCTGTGTGGTGCACATATTGGGCTTGATTCACTAAACCGTGACCCTGAGACAAATCGGAACGGACAATCTAGAAGGCTTTAGATCGTGTTGAAGGAGTAATCTGCACGGAGGGGGCCCCATGTATGTATAAAACTTTAGGCAAGCCGTGTCTCTGGTGTACTTTATGGTGGCCAAACACCATACCATTTTTTAAATATCTTTTCTTTTCAAGAACTGCAATCAGTTTTTCTGATAGATTGTAACATTTCAAAAATCTGACCAATGTACCACACACGTATTTTCCG
Organism: Hyperolius riggenbachi; assembly: GCF_040937935.1. Taxonomy (NCBI): domain Eukaryota; kingdom Metazoa; phylum Chordata; class Amphibia; order Anura; family Hyperoliidae; genus Hyperolius; species Hyperolius riggenbachi. Next base: position 295,651,246 of record NC_090646.1, on the reverse strand, counting down.
TTTTTCCCCAATTATGAAAAAAATGATTGACAATTCAGAAGAAGAAAGTAAATGACAATCTAACACACTATACAATTTTTATAAAAATTGATCAGAAAAATCCAACACTCCCTTCTTTTATCGAATAAAAACGGGACATTCGATCAGATTTCACAAGCGAATTTTTTTGGGACAACTAATCGTTTTTATTGATTTGAAGTAAAATTGGATCTTTTAATTGTATGGAGTGTGGCCACCTAGGCTTCACAACGCCCTGAGCGGAACTTGACTTTGGTGCCCCCCTTATTTCGACTCCTACACTGGGTAATTAAAATAAGCAGAAAATCCACACATTGGGGCATATTCACTAAATAGAGGTAAAATTACCTTACATGTGAAGCACACAGCAATTTTAACATTAGACCAGCTGCGTAGTGCATGTTACACTAGTAACATTCACTTTACTTTGAGAACGCTGGTTGTGCTAATATGCCTCTGGTATAAGTAACTCTGCCTGCGCATGGCAATTTTACCACTATTTAATGAAAATTAGAGGCTACTGAGAATGCAATGAATGAAAGAGGGGCAAGGAGAGAGGGGGGTTTACTGGGGGTCTAGGGGGCAGAGATGGACTAAGATGTAATGCTGCCCTAGGCAAAGTAGTAGTTTTGGGTCCCCTTGTGGTCCTTTTGGTAAGCTGAAGTGAAGAGAGGTCAAAGAAGGTGGCAGGTGGGCCCCTTGACACCCACTAGGCCCCAAGCACCTGCCTAGGTTGCCTGGTTGATAATCATGCTCTGCCAGGGGAAGAGAGTAAGGCTAATGAGATTGCAAGGGTGTGTGTAACGAGATGGGGGCTTACTTGGGGTCTGGATGGAGAGAGTGAGAATGGGGGGGGGGGGGGGTGGGTAAGGAGAGAGGGGGATTTATTTGTGGTCTGAGGGGAGAGAGTAAGGATGCTGGGGTGTGAGTTAGGAGAGGGGGGGGGCTTACTGAGGGAGTGGGGTATAAGACTACTGGGAGTGAGAGACTCCAAGACTTCCCACTCTGCTGTCGAGCGCGGAAGTGCCCCATACACACAATGCAATTACAATCGTATACAGTAGTGTTGCTCAATCATACAATCAGGCATGGACTTATACACCCTTACACTTCAGTCTCTTCCAGGGGGCGTAGCAATAGGGGTTGCAGAGGTTGCGACCGCATCGGGGCCCTTGGGCCTGAGGGGCCCCGAAGGGCCCTCCCTCAACTGCCTTATTAGCTCTCTATTGGTCCTGTGCTCATAGTAATGAATTCTATAGATACTTTGAGTAGTAGTAATCATTAACAAACTGTTCCCCATCCCCTTCTTGCACCTCTGACACTGTAGTTGCCGTTGGCAGGTTTTGGTGCACTGTATCAATTGTTATGTATAGAGTGTTTGGGGGCCCCAATGTAAAACTTGCATCGGGGCCCACAGCTTCTTAGCTACGCCACTGGTCTCTTCTACTAGGCTATGAGTGTTAGTTTAGTACAGCAGGAGTCAAACTTATTAAATAACGATTTAATATTCCAGGAAAGAAGTGGAACAATGCAGAAAATAATATATACAAAAGATTTACAAAAAAACAAAGTAAAAAGTTACAACAATAAAAGTTTACAAGGATACACAGCAAGACAAGTTTGCACAAAAATAAAATGGGATAAACGTTAATTGAACTTTTACCAGCGCAAATGTCCAACCGTGGAGAGACACAAATTTTCCGATTCCCTCGGGATCATCTCTAGCGATGAGCTACTCTCGGGAGAAGATGATCTGTGACTGTCCCAGTCTGGTTCTTATAGTCCCAAGGGTTGCCCCGGGCAATGGATGTTCAGTCCCACAATCTAATGCAATTTCCCCAAAGTGTGACATCACCTTCTGCCGAGCCCCCTGTCACATCTGGGCTAGCTGTGACATGCAAATGTCAAGGCTTTTCCTGCCCCCGGTTACAGGTGACAAACACATTGGTGCCAACTTCGAGCAAGGCTTTTCATTATTCCATCAGGCTGTCATATGTAAATTCCAGAGTTTCCTGATAGCCTATGAAGTTGGCAGACTCAATTAGTCCGATTGTATTTTGGGACAATTGGGTGTCTACATGTCACAGAGTTCAAAAGCTATGCAGACAATCCAATTAGCAGTGACCCACTCTCAGAGGAACTGCATACAGAAACTCAAAGTACTTCCTATTGTCATACAGACCATCACATTAGCATTATGTTTCCTCTGGCCAGGTGACCAATTACCCTGAACCCCATCTGGCTTCTTCAGACATACACATGACATAGGCAGAAAAATGAAAGAATATGTTCCTGCATTATCCTTAACATCATCAGCACCCCAATATATCACCACAGCGTGTAGCTAGAAGTACTACTAAAAGTATTAGATAGACAGGCCCACCAATACCAATAGGTAGTCAGGTGTGTCCCCTAGTGTAATGTAGCCTGAGGTGCCCCAGTATTAGATAGCCAGTTGTGTCCCTCCATGATAGGTAGCAGGAGATTTCCTCCCAGTATAGGAAGCACAAAATCTCCCCTCACTATAGGTTGCCAGAGTTAGCCCCCCGTCATAATTCCTCACAGGTAGCCCCCCAGTATAGGTAGTCAAAGGCACCCCCAGTATAGGTAGCCACAGGCAATCCCCCAGTATACGTAACGAGAGATCTCCTCCCCAGTATAGGTAGCCAGAGGTAGCCCACCAGTATAGGTAGCCAAAAGTAACACCTCAGTAAAGGTAGCAAGAGGTAGCCCCCAATGTATGTTGTCAGAGGTGTCCTTCAGTATAGGTAGCAAGAGATATAGATAGAGGTAGCCCCCTAGTTTAGGTAGCCAAAGGTAGGCGGCAGGATAGGTAGCCAAAGCTGGTCCCAGTATAGGTAGCCTCTAGTATAGGTAGGTAACCAAGGGCCTTTCCCCCAGTATAAGTATCCAAGGTTGTCCCCTAGTGTAGGTAGCCAAAATTGTCCTACCAGTACAGATACCCAAAGGTAGCAAACAGAATAGGTAGTCAAAGCTGTCCCCCAGTATAAGTTACCCTGCAGAATAGGTAGGTACTAGGTAGCCAAAGGTCCATCCCAGGGGCGTAGCAATAGGGGGTGCAGAGGTTGCGACCGCATCAGGGCCCTTGGGCCAGAGGGGCCCGAGGGCCCTTCCCTCAACTGCAGTATTAGCTTTCTATTGGTCCTGTGCTCATAATAATCACTTCAATAGATACTTTGAATAGTGGTAATAATTAACAAGCTGTTCCCCATCCCCTTCTTGCACCTCCGACCCTGTAGTTGCCATTGGTAGGTTTTGGTGTGTCATATCAATTGTTATGAATAGAGTGCATAGGGGCCCCAATGTAAAACTTGCATCGGGGGCCACAGCTCCTTAGCTACGCCACTAGTCCATCCCCTCAGTAAAGATAACTCTCCCCAGTATAGATAGACAAGATTGTCCCCTCAGTATAGGTAGCCAAGGTTGTCCCCACAATATAGGTAGTGAAAGTAGCCCCTTTCACCATTCCCCCCCCCTTCCCCCCATGTGGTGCTGCTTCCCCAACACTCACCAACCTCAGATCAGCGGCAACTCAAATAGTAGAGCTTAGCTGACTCACTTCCTCACCCAAAGTGGTAAATAGGCACTATGCTCCACTCTCCTCTTTTCAGTTCACTGCATTTCTGAGGTCTGTGAGTGTTGAGGAGGCAGTGCAGCACCAGGGAGGAGGGGTCAGGGATGATCCTCATGGCGCTTGTGGGACCCATAGCACGAGCCATGCGGCACCTCTGTCGATCTGCCTCTGTCTGCTTATGGTGCTTTTTTCTTTCACTGACTTGGAACAAGTGTACAGAATGTCTTAAGTCTGACTTTGCTGGATGCATGCTTGTTCAAAGTAGGCAACTTCAATTGCTGGAGCCAAACAATCAGTATAACAAGAGCCAGCCAATGTTGATTGGATAGACTAAACAGCAGCCTGTGAGACGTGCAAACTCCTTCCACACCCAATCATCACTTACATAAGGTAGTTAGGGAAAAGCTGTGAGGGGGGCACCTGCTAATGTTTTCCCTGTGAACATAGAGATGATTATGCCTGCCTGCTATTGGCTGTTGAAAGATGAACTCAAGAGTCCCAAAATTAATGGGAATCTAAAGCCTGAGCCAGGTAAAAATGCAGATACTGCTGCCAAATTCAAATTGTTTCTGACATTGGCTGCTGTAGCCTGGTCACTTTTGCATACTGGCCATCCAGAACTCGAAGTACCCAGACTTTGGGTTCTGGCCATAACATAACATTAAAGTGGAACTATTGTGAAAAGTTCTCCCTATGTTTCAGTGCTGCAGTATTAAAAGTTCCAAGAACAACCTAAGTGTCACTGAAGCAAAAAAACAAAACAAAAAAACAAGTATGATATAATGAATTGTATGTGTAGTACAGCTAAGAGATAGAACATTAGTTTCAGTTATATAGCTTTTTTTTTTATAACATTGCATCATTCTTAATATTTGTAGTTTACAAACTACACTCTGTATGTTAAACTATGAAACAGAGCAGAGCGAATGACACTTTGAACTTCCCTGCACTAAAATATTATCTGAAGTCTTTCACTGTTTCTTTGATGTATAAGTGCTTCAGAAAATAGCACTGCAGCTGATCAGTAACAAGTGAAGTTTCTTAACGTTTCCTGTACTGGAAACAATATGAGACTTATATCTTTGCTACTAGTGTTCTATTTCTTAGCTGTACTACACATACAATTCATTATCTCATTAGAGTATTTTCACTTCAGTTCCTTTTAACCAGTGGCGTACCAGTGGCGTACTGCTGATCACGGGGATTCGCTGGCAGGGGGGGGGGGGAGGGGGGCGTACATTAGTTTTAAAAAAAACAACACATTTTTTTTATTAAAAAAAATACACAAATAAACATAAATAAACAAACAAACATCTGGGGGGCGATCAGACCCCACCAACAGAGAGCTCTGTTGGTGGGGAGAAGGGGGGGAGAGGAATCACTTGTGTGCTGTGTCGTGTGGCCCTGCAGCTTGGCCTTAAAGCTGCAGTGGCCAATTTAATGAAAAATGGCCTGGTCTTTAGGAGGGTAGAACACTGTGGTCCTCAAGTTAAAGGACCACTATTGAGAAAAACTGTAAAATTGAAAATTCATGTAAACACATAAGAACTGTTTCTCCCAGAGTAAAATTAGCCGTATATTACTTTTCTCCTATGTTACTGTCACATACAGTAGTTAGTACAAATCTGACAAACCTGGTTTTTGACTAGTCCATCTCTTCATGGGGTATTCTCAGTATTTAATTTATTCTTTAGAATTGCAACTCCCTAGAAAGAATATATACATAGATGCAGGCCATCCCTCCTACCTGTTTGTACACTATTCTGGCAGTTGAACTGCGCAACTGCCATTCACTAAGTGCTTTTGACAGTAAAGAGAACCCCAAGAATCTCACCTGAGGAGATGGGCTAGTCCAAAACATGTCAGTTATGTCAGCTTTCTTCTACCTACTGTGAATGACAGCAACGTGGGAGAAAAGTAATTTAAAGCACATTTTGTAAGAAACTATACGTTGGTTGCTATTGGCAACAACACTACACCTTTGTTCCGGCACCAGCAACTCATTAGAGCTGCAACTCACAGGAAGTGAGATAACTTGACTCTCATCACAGCAACAGCATAGGAGATAGAACTTCTTAGGCGTCCTCAAAGTTTAGGAGTTTATTCAGTAAAACAGATATACAGTACATGTGATTACATCTTAGCGAAGCAGATTATTCTGTAGTAAGTCCTTCGCGGTACAGCTCTTGGCTCCCTTGCATGGAAACCAGGTTTTAGCTTATGTTCCATCTATACTAAGTTACATCTAGACTACGTGATATCTAGACGACGTTGCTCTTAGTCCTATATACAGCATATACAGTTAGATAAAATGACAAGACATATTATAAATAAAAGTAAAGGGTTAAAGCCAGCAGTCACAGGAAGCAGAAGTGCCTCTCTGCAGCCCGTCCCCGGCTTTAATACTGATCACCAAAGAGTTAAATGTGACCTCATCTGAGCCATACCCCCAAGCCTACAATTGGCGGGCATGGGCATGTGAACCACCTCATAAATTAATATTCCATTGCTTTATAACCTAGTTGCAAAGAATGCAATGTTTTGTAAAAATCGGCTTTGTTTACCGTTTCTGTCCTCTAACGGTCGGAGCAGTTAGACCTTACACCTGATAACCCATTATGTGCCCTTCCACAAGGAACAGGTTCCTTGTTACTGACTGCATCATTTCTTCTCCGAGAAACTCTGCTTAAAGGGAGACTCTGCAAATCAAGTCCTTTGACTAAACTCAGTTAAAGCAACTGAGGCCTTACATTCTAACAATCCCCCCTGAAAAGGCTTGATATGCAGATCCCTTCTACTAGTTCGGACAGCACCTGTTTTCTTTTCTTTATGTTTTCGATGCTCGTGCTCACACACTTCCTCTGCTCTAGGTGGTTATCCCTGGGAGAGAAAGCAAGACCTTTTGGAATTCCTGTAACCAGGCTATCTGGAGATGCCCTACTTCTAGGTCCCTATATTCCACATTCTCAGCATTTGCGTCACTTACGTATCACTTACAAACTTGTATGTTCAAGTAAAAGTGAAATTTGTTTGTCTGTTAAGCAATGGAGCAGTGCCAGGTGTCTTCTAAAAGAGCACCTTTATACAATAAGCTCCATCATAGGTACTGCTGAAAGCTATAGACCTATCCTTGTATGTCGCTTAGCTTGGAAATTATGAGATTGTTTATCTGACACCAATCTCTTAACCATGTTGATTTGTTTGCATAATTTCACACACAAACTCACCTGTGTAATGATGCCTATGATTGTCATCCCCATCATTACGACCAGTGGGTGTAGAAAGAAATTTTGAACTGCGGAGGCCCAGTCCGAGTGTTCCTGGAACATCGCCAGAAACCTTCTCCACCAGATCAGACTGGAACTCACCTGATTATATTTGTGTTCAACCTCTTTAAGATCCCCTTGATCATGGTGAAATATCACCTCTAGTTTAGTTTTCTGTTTGTTTAACAGTTGTAACAAAGTGTGGTCTTGTGTCAAAACCTGTACTCATTTGTCTTATGGCGTGTTATCCCTCAGGATGGGCACTTCCTGTGGAGCTTTGAACTTTAGAGTTCTCTTAACAATTTGAGGAATAACGTAGTCAAACCTTGCTGACTTGATCCATATGGGATCTCCGCTCACACAATAAGTTCCCCTTGTAAGATCAACCTTGTTGGAACAATTATGAAAATGTACCATGAATGTGTCAGTAGACATCATGTTTAAAAAACAAACTTTTCCTTCAGCCACCGGAAATATTGGTTTGGCTTCGGGATGGATCTTTTGAATGGCAGCTGCGCATTCTGTGTTATTGAGCCAGCATGCTTCCTCACTAAATCTGACTTGCCCTGGCAAACACAGGTACTCCTCTGAGAATTGCCAGCATAAAGAAAAATCTACTTGTTTCACCTCCCCGTCTAGCACCAAAAAATCTCGACCTCTCAGGTCATGGTGTAAGACATGTGTGGAAGAAACAGGTGTCCCCAGTGATACTACTGGAAAAAACTACCTGGGTTTTTCCATAGGTAGGAAGTAGCGGTGCATAAACAATTGTCGCACCCTCTCCACCTGTTTACTCAGACATCTCGGCGCCTCCATGCAAAAGATCCTTCCCCAGGAAAATCGATAAATCTCTCCTTGTCAAGTCTCAGTTGTAAAGGAGTTTAACCTTCTGATAAAGCTTGAGCCATTATCTTAAAATCCGCTGTTAACTCGGTCTGCATAGACAAGCATGCTGTTTCCCATGCAGTACCCCTAACATGTGCAATCATCTTCTGAAGAATTATTTGAATGTGCCTTTGAGTGTACCCCTGAACTTTATATGTGTTGTGCGTTAACTGTTCCAAAACCAAGTTCAGATGATGTTGGGTACCCACATTCTGTTGTCCCAATGTGCCTAATTGTTGAATGACCTCTGTCATACCTTCTATTTCTACACTGTTTGCTACCCCCAATCCAGCGCCCATGCCTCCCAAGATTGTATCTGCTAAATCCCAGGACCTTCTTCTGGCTACACTGTTCCCTGTGAAATGTGCCCATGACATAAAAGCCTGTACCAGGGTGGCAGTGACAGTGCTGCAGTTAGGGTAGATATTAGATATTACCCACTCTTCTAAGTTAATCTGCCAAGTGATCAATTGAAGCTGGGCCTCCATGATAACTGGAATAGCCCTCAGTTGATTTAACAGAAAAGGGCCACTTTTTACAACTTGATGTGTACAGTGGCTTGCAAAATTATTCGGCCCCTTTGAAGTTTTCCACATTTTGTCACATTACTGCCACAAACATGAATCAATTTTATTGGAATTCCACGTCAAAGACCAATACAAAGTGGTGTACACGTGAGAAGTGGAGCGAAAATCCTACATGATTCCAAACATTTTTTTACAAATAAATAACTGCAAAGAGGTGTGTGCATAATTATTCGGCCCCCTTTGGTCTGAGTGCAGTCAGTTGCCCATAGACATTGGCCGATGAGTGCTAATGGCTAAATAGAGTGCACCTGTGTGTAATCTAATGTCAGTACAAATACCGCTGTTCTGTGAGGGCCTCAGAGGTTGTTTAAGAGAATATTGGGAGCAACAACACCATGAAGTCCAAAGAACACACCACACAGGTCAGGGATAAAGTTATTGAGAAATTTAAAGCAGGCTTAGGCTATAAAAAGATTTCCAAAGCCTTGAACATCCCACGGAGCACTGTTCAAGCGATCATTCAGAAATGGAAGGAGTATGGCACAACTGTAAACCTACCAAGACAAGGCCATCCACCTAAACTCACAGGCCGAACAAGGAGAGCGCTGATCAGAAATGCAGTCAAGAGGCCCATGGTGACTCTGGACGAGCTGCAGAGTTCTACAGCTCAGGTGGGGGAATCTGTCCATAGGACAACTATTAGTCGTGCACTGCACAAAGTTGGCCTTTATGGAAGAGTGGCAAGAAGAAAGACATTGTTAACAGAAAAGCATAAGGAGTCCCATTTGCAGTTTGCCACAAGCCATGTGGGGACACAGCAAACTTGTGGAAGAAGGTGCTCTAGTCAGATGAGACCAAAATGGAACTTTTTGGCCAAAATGCAAAACGCTATGTGTGGTAGAAAACTAACACTGCACATCACTCAGAACACACCCTCCCCACTGTCAAATATGGTGGCGGCAGCATCATGCTCTGAGTGTGCTTCTCTTCAGCAGGGACAGGGAAGCTGGTCAGAGTTGATGGGAAGATGGATGGAACCAAATACAGGGCAATCTTGGAAGAAAACCTCTTGGAGTCTGCAAAAGACTAGAGACTGGGGCGGAAGTTCCCCTTCCAGCAGGACAACGACCCTAAACATAAAGCCAGGGCAACAGTGGAATGGTTTAAAACAAAACATATCCATGTGTTAGAATGGCCCAGTCAAAGTCCAGATCTAAACTCAATCGAGAATCTGTGGCAAGATCTGAAAACTGCTGTTCACAAATGCTGTCCATCTAATCCGACTGAGCTGGAGCTGTTTTGCAAAGAAGAATGGGCAAGCATTTCAGTTTCTAGATGTGCAAATCTGGTAGAAACATACCCTAAAAGATTGGCAGCTGTAATTGCAGCAAAAGGTGGTTCTACAAAGTATTGATTCAGGGGGCTGAATAATTATGCACACCCCACTTTGCAGTTATTTATTTGTAAAAAAATGTTTGGAATCATGTATGATTTTCGTTATACTTCTCACGTGTACACCACTTTGTATTTATCTTTCATGTGGAATTCCAATAAAATTGATTCCTGTTTGTGGCAGTAATGTGACAAAATGTGGAAAACTTCAAGGGGGCCGAATACTTTTGCAAACCACTGTATCACATGACGGTAGGTGGGGTTCCTGGGTAGTCACTGGCAGGGTGACTACCTGAGCTTTGGGAGTCGTGGGAACCCCCACTTTCACTGTCACGGTTCCCCTTCTCATTATGCAAGATCTATTTGGACCTTTAAACTCTATGGACTGTGGGATGAAAAAAAGTATGTCCATGGTCCTTCATCCTCCCGGACTAAGGGCGCTATTTTAAACTCCCTCTTTTTAGTCCCAGAACCCTTCCATCATAGAGAGTCCCCGGGGTGCTACCTGATGTCTCCCAGGATTCTACCTCTCTACTCCAAAAAGTCCCCTGATCCATTAAACTCACGTCCCATGCTAACCCTTGTGGCCCTCCCCAGAAGGATACGGTAGGTACTCTTTCTTCTGGGAAATTGATTAGCATCTCAATGACAAAAGATGTTCCCAAATGTCCTGATTGGACCTTTGCCCCCCTTATGTCCCAAGGCAGAATGCGTACCTTAGGTCGGGAAGAATGTACTCTCTGCAATCTTTCCATTAAGAGCACCTCCTCACTTACCCATCTAGAATGAGGATAAGTGCTTGAATATGGACTGTGTGGTATTGTCTCGTATTGTGACCCGTGTAGTGAGGATGGTGTTACCTGTGTTAGCTCTCCCTTCCTCGGGATCGCTCTCCCTACCCTCTTTGTCACATGAAAATGTGGCTGGATCTCGATGTTTACTTCTCGTTCCGAGAACCAAAACCCTTCTGCTTTCCAGCCTTTACGCGTGTATAATTGTCTCAGAGACACCCTGTTAAACGAGAAGTAAAAATCGAGATCCAGCCACATTTTCATGTGACAAAGAGGGTGGGGAGAGCGATCCCGAGGAAGGAAGAGCTAACACAAGTAACACCATCCTCACTGTTGGTTGCTCCAGAGTGTAATATTGTTCCCTACGTCTCTCCTGGAGGAGAAGTGACGCTTACTGCTCGCTCCTCTCCAATCTAGAACCATCTCACTCCAGAGAACCAAGACAAGGTAATCCTGAACAACACACTCCACCTTTTGCATGTACCCATTGCACTGCAATGTACCTTTTAACAAAACTTTGGATCGGTGCGTTGGTTCCAGGAGTGTGACATTCCAGAGCAGATTTAAGCTGCTGTTCACATCACACTTCCAGCACACCTGACCTTGCATACCTTTCACCAACATTGTGCCATGCAATTTGTTTCCACCTGGCACGAGTGATCTTTTCTATCTTCCCGGTTCGGTCCAGTCGGGCCAATCAGAGGGAAGCGCAAAAGGATCAGTACCTTTTTCTCCAAACATTAACATGCTTGGGCCTTGTGTTCTCATTAACCCCTTATTGTTCATGAGAATGTCCATTCCTTGGTCTCCTAGGACGAAATGGCAGCCTAGGATCACCATCAGTACAGTACTCTTCATTATGAGAGCATTTCATGTATTATGCTTTGCTCAGTCAGTTTTTTTAGTCTCTTTGCGATCTCGGAAATCTCGCTGCTCTCCAAACCCGCAGGGGCATAGCAATAGGGGGTGCAGAGGTAGCGGCCGCATCGGGGCCCTTGGGCCAGAGGGGCCCCGAAGGGCCCTCCCTCAGTTACAGTATTAGCTCTCTATTAGTCCTGTGCTCATAATAATCACTTCTAATAGATACTTTGATTAGTGGTAATCATTAACAAGCTGTTCCCCATCCCATTCTTGCACCTCTGACACTGTAGTTGCCATTGGCAGGTTTTGGTGCGTCGTATCAATTGTTATGTATAGAGTGCTAGGGGGGCCCCATTGTAAAACTTGCATCGGGGCCCACAGCTCCTTAGCTACGCCACTGCAAACCCGGATTGGCCTTTGGAAACCTTTGCTTATCCGACTGGCATGTCTGTCTCTGTCTGGTAGAAATGTACTTTTTATTTATGTGCTTTCATGTATTTTACAATTTCTAGTGATACTTTTAAACATTTTTTAAGTGCCTGAAAGAATATTTAGGTCTAGTTTCATTCTGTCCTGGGAGCATTATCAGTGCCAAGACAATTGTATAGCACTGACTGCAGGAGGTAATGTGTTCATTTATAGCAATGAACTTCTGTGTGCAAAGTAAATAAATTGTAATGATCTTTTCCTGACTGCAAAGTTTTCAGATTGAACTGGATATTACATTATATTGCAAGGAAGCTGCTTCCACACTAGGGAGGATAACTGTATAGACACTGAAGATTAGAGACAGGTGTTTAATCGTATGTGTCTTTCAGACTGTAGTTCTACTTTAATTATAAATATATTAGTGGTATTTGAAGACTGTTTTCTGCTACCGCATGTTGTGAAGATGCATTTTTTTTATAATCTCAGACCGTTCTAAATATTTTGTGTGAAATAACACCACAATTAATACAAAAGTTTATTAAGTGTCAGATAAGTTTACATTTACTGAGTAGGCAGACTTTTAAAGTAAGCATGCTTTTTAAGGGACAGCTAGTATATCCCACTGTTGATCATAAACTTAAAAATAGTGGACTTGGTCGGAACCACAACGTAGTAAAAAAAAAAGCTCTTTTATTCAAAGTCCATAAAAATTATTTCAGCTTCTAAGCTTTACAAAGGGCTAACCTGAAACAGTGGGATGTTGCTTCATGTTTAGCTGTATGTCGGATTGGATCAAGCTTCTTCACCTGTTTTAATGGACTTTAAATAAAATAGCTTTTTTATACTACGTTATGCCGCCAGCCCAATCTACTCATTTTGAGTTCATGTCACATCAGGTATTGGGGCGTGGATCTTGGCATATAACTATTCATTTAAAAAATTCTTAATACATGGGTGCTTTTCCATTCATTGGCTCATCATGAACCCTATACAGTTCTCTGGCCACAAACATCAATGAATAGTATGCAGAATCCCACATTAAATTTGTATATGTGTGTATTAAATATGTATATATGCATCTATCTATCTATCTATCTATCTATCTATCTATCTATCTATCTATCTATCTATCTATCTATCTATCTGTCTATCTATCTATCTGTCTATCTATCTATCTGCAGCTATTTATGTTTCACCTGCAGTGAAATGTTATTACCCTTTAGGAGTGCATTTCTTATATTATCTGAACATGGTACACAGTGTATTAAAACAAAAATAAAATTAACTACAATAGGTTAACACAAAACCCCTACCTTTTTGAGTATTCCTTGCAACTGAACCTTCTATATTCTTCAAGCCGGTGAACTTCTCTAGCATTCAGCGATGCTCACTCAGCACTTCCAGCTCACTGAGGCTGCAGCTGTGAGGATGTGGATTGTGTCCTGTATCTCTAGTAACATCAGTATCATCCTGCGTCATGCCCATTTATGCAGAGTCACAGCGTGATTCTGCCCTCTACAGAGTATCAAGAGAAACCATACAGAATTCTTGGAAGATGCTCAAATACAAGAACAGAATAGCCTCATATGCTTGTGAAAGATGTTGAGCTTTCAAGCATGTACTAGTAATGACTATCCCAATAAGGGCTGGTTGACACTGGGGTGTTAGCGATGCACTTAAAGCGTTAGTGCAGTGTGATCCTATGTGGGTGTTCCCAAAGCAGCGTTGTGATTTGATGAAAATTGCAAACATGCTACATGTAGCTTTTTTTATTTGGAGTGATTCAGCATGAATGAATGTGCAGAAATGCACATTCATTCAAAAATTGCTCTGAATATTGCTTTGCAATTGCGATTGACTTTTGTGGTGTGAATTAAGGCTATTAAGCAAAGCATTTGTGAACCACTGCTTAGAGCAGTAATGTGACAGTTCAATGCCATTTCCATGTATACATCTGATCTGATCCGCCGTATTCATCTGATTTTTGGATCACACGCATTTTCAGTTGATTCACAAGGGCACCATGATTATAATGAAGCTCCTTTTTACACTAATGCAGTGCATACAGTATTTTTCCGGAATTGTGTTTTATTTTCATATGACCTGATGATAAAAACGCAAATGCAATCTCACTGTAAAAACAACCAATTGCACAAAAATCAAGCTGAAAAAAAACCAGAAATTAAAAGTGCGTTTGTAGTTTTCAATGTAAAAGGGGTCTTAGGATGCTAAATTCTTCAAAATTTTGGGTCCCCCGCAGACATCCTGTGCCCGCGCAGCCACTCACCGATGCTCCGGCCCCGCCCCCAGTTCACTTCTGGAATTTCTGACTTTAAAGTCAGAAAACCACTGCGCCTGCATTGCCGTGTCCTCGCTCCCGCTGATGACACCAGGAGTGTATTGCACAAGTCCAGTATGGTCTTTGGTCTGCGTGGTATGCTCCTGGTGCCATCAGCGGGAGCGAGGACACGGCAATGCAGGCGGAGTGGTTTTCTGACTTTAAAGTCAGAAATTCCAGAAGTGAACTGGAGGCGGGGCCGGAGCATCGGTGAGTGGCTGCGCGGGCACAGGATGTCTGCGGGGGACCATTAGAAGCCCCGGGTAACTTCAACTCATTTTCCCCCGACCCCCCTACAGTATCCCTTTAAAAGGGAAATAAAAACTCGAGATGCTAGCATAATATTGCCCCTGTTTAACTCTCTAGTAAGGCCACATCTGGAATATGGAATTCAGTTCTGGGCACCACATTACAGGAAAGATATTGCAGTTTTAGAGCAGGTGGAGAGACGAGCAACAAAATTGATACGTGGGATGGAAGGTCTCACTTACCAAGAAAGGTTAGATAAACTAGGTTTATTTAGTCTAGAGAAAAGACGCCTTAGAGGGGATCTAATTAACATGTATAAATACATCAGAGGGCAATATAATCGCTTGGCGGATGAGCTTTTTGTCCCTAGGCCTTCTCTAAGGACTAGAGGACATGATCTGCGCATGGAGGAAAAACATTTTAGCCATTTATTTAGGAAAGGGTTCTTTACAGTAAGAGTGATTACGATGTGGAATGCATTGCCAAAGGAAGTCGTTATGGCAAACTCTATACCTGCATTTAAAGGGGGCTTAGATGCTTTCCTTGCGTTGAAAGACATCCATGGCTACAATTACTAGGTAATGCCTAATGATGTTGATCCAGGGATTTTATCTGATTGCCATCTGGAGTCGGGAAGGAATTTTTCCCTTTTGGTGCTAATTGGACCATGCCTTGTAAGGGTTTTTCGCCTTCCTCTGGATCAACAGGGATATGTGAGGGAGCAGGCTGGTGTTGTACTTTATACTGGTTGAACTCGATGGACTAACTATGTAACTAATTAATATTAGCATCAGCAGGTAGAAGGAAACTTGTAGGACCCACAACACACTGATATGGTGTTAAAATACTGAAGCTGAAACAGTTTATCTTCAGTCTGGTACAGGGCTTGCCTAATCTTGCATCACTGTTGCTTGTCCTTTATCCTCTGGCTTTGGCCTTTTAGAATTAGCAGGTGTTTTAACTTTTATAAACCTAGAAAGCTTTTACCAACTATTAAAAAAGGGGTCCTTCACAGTGAGAGTGGTTAAAATATCTTATATCAGTAAGTAGTTATGGCAAACTCTAAATTTGCATTTAAAGAGGGTTTGGATGCTTTCCTTGCTTTGAAGGGCATCCCCAGCTAAAATTACTAAATAATTCCCAGGAGAGTTGATGCAGGAAGTTATCTGACTGCCATCTGGAGCCAGGAAGGATTTTTTCCCTAGTAAGGTTAATTGGCCTAGGCCATGTAAGGTTTTTTTTTCTTTTGCCTTCTCCTGGCTCAACTGGGGTATGTTTGGGTTCAGAATGAATCCCCCCCCCTTCCCCCCTCCCCCCCCCCCTCACCCACTACCCCGGTTGAACTTGATGGACGGATGTCTTTTTTCAACCAAACTATGTTACTGTGATGCAGCACTCTTGAATATGGAAATGATCTCTTTATGCCCCTGATTAAGGCTTACTTCCAGAACTGCTGGTGTATAGCAAATGTATAGCTTATATATTTTTCAGAGTCACATCAACCCAACTTGCAGAAAGTCTGAAAAAGGCTGTGTGCATGTTTGGTTGATGTGGCTCTGTAAAATGTATAAGCTATATAGGCTTGCTATACACCAGCAGTCCCAGCAGTTTTGTATTTAAACCTGGCTTCAGGGGGCATAAAGAGATAATTTGTATATTCAAGAGTGATCAAGGGAAACTGCAGTTGGTTTTGTAGAGAATGAGAAGGGACGACTTTATGGTCTTGGACCAGGTAAAATTTAAACCATTTGGCCCTGAAGTCACGTTTAACAGTGTTAGGTGGCCCCCCTAATACCTCTGGTGATTAAAGGGGCCCTAAAATGCAAAGAACACAAGGGCCCCCAAATCTACCAGAAGTCACATGTGGCCTTTCCTTACCCCATCTCTCATATATCCTCCCACTCTTTATGTCACTTCTCCTCACCAAATCCTTAACTAGCCTTTCACTCCCCAGGTGTTTTCTGCTGCAGCCACATATTTTTCCTACTTCCTCCTATTTTATGAAGGAACACTGCCATGTGGCAAAGTTTCAGATGCACATTACACAAGCAGCATGACCATACTACACTGTACAAGTGTATCTTCATCTTTTACCTTCAAGTCACCTGTCTACCTACCTTAACAGTCAACACACTGGCCAATCCCACCAGGGCCTATGTATACCTTATCTATTCTACAATCTCACCATGACCATCACCTTTCTCACCTCTCCTTCCTATTCCCACCATCATATACCCAGCCCTTATTGATCCTACGTCCCCACTATGAGCTTATATTTGTTCACGTCCATGGCCTATCCCCAGTTTATGTTGCTCTTACATCTCTTACATCAAATAAGTTGTAATATCTTTCTGTCCATTTATTTCTCCAATCGCATTCTGTGACTCTTCGCTTGATCTACACTCCACAGAACCCCTCCATCATCTACATTCTTTAGCCAGCCAATTATCTTCCAGTCTGCAAAGTCTGCCTGTCTACCCGGGACAAGGTTCTCCAGCACCCAAGGCTGAAACACCAAAGTGCGCCCCTCCATCCCTCCCACCCTAGCCGTCACACACTGATTGCTATTAGACTAAGAGGTGCCCCAGGGCCCCCAACACCTTAATCTCTAGTTATCTGGCTTACAGTCACTGTCATGTATCCCCTTTCCTTAATTTTCCCTTCAAACTCAGTAGGGGAATAATAGCTGATTGAGTAGTGCACCCCCTCCCACACTGTGCCCTGAGGCTGGAGCCTCTCTCGCCTCTGCCTCGGCCCAGCCCTGCCACTGTCAAATGTGTGCTGTGATCAACAGGCAAATATTTGCTAATGTCTGGTCTCATAACTCACTACATTTTGTATTGTCTGTAAACCACATGCCTTGATAAAGGGGGACCCTGCGAGGCCCCTGAAACAATTGTTTGACTAACTGTGGCATTTTGCAAAATAAAAAGCGTGCTTTAACCACTTGAGGACCGCAGTGTTAAACCCCCCTAAAGACCAGGCCATTTTTTAACAAATAGGCCACAGCAGCTTTAAGATCTCGCTGCAGGGCCATCCAACTCAGCATACAAGTGATTCCCCCCCCCCCTCTTTTCTCCCCAACAACAGAGATTTCTGTTGGTGGGGTCTGATCCCCCCCCCCCCCTCCCCCACCGTGTTTATTTATTTAGTTTTTTTCACAAATATTTATGTTATTTTTTGAATACATTTTACTATTTATCTATTTTTTTATTTTTTTTTTACTCCGTCCTCCCACCAGCCAATCAGCGTGATTGGCTGTCATAGGCTTCAGCCTATAACAGCGGATCACTTCTGCAGCTACAGAGGGGACAGCCGTGCCACACAGCTGTCCCCAGTACAGAGCTGCCTTAGATCGCAGCGCTGTGCAGGTCTAACAATCTCCTAGCGGGACTGATGGTGGACTTATGGCTCCGCTCAGTCATTCATGCGGAGATGCGTGTGCATTAGAGCACGCAATCTCCTGCAATACCCGCCCCAAGGAACTTACGCCAATCAGCCTTAGGCGGTCCTGGGGCTGCCGCAGCGGCCACGCCTATCGGCATGATGCGGTCGTCAAGCAGTTAAACTTGCAAACTAGTGTGCTGATTTGTTACTGAAATGAAAAATGGGCAATGTAGAAAAGGTATTAAATGAACAGTCTCATGCAGGGATATGTATGGACCTGGCTCTATGAATTTAGTGCAGTGGCAGAATATCTGTTACTTCTCCATTGATCTCCCAACCCCAACTAATCTCTTACTGATCAATATGTTTTAACATTAACCCCTTCCTAATGCCTAACCCTAATCTCAGCTGAAATTAATACTTCTGAATACTGTAGCCTGACCTATTTCCTAAAAGAACCCTTCCCCAGTGCCCATCTCTAACCTCCTCCCACTTAACCCTAACAGCTCTCCTAATGGTAACTCTTCCTTCTGATACCTAACCTTAATCTTGTAATCCAAGCAACTAAAACTAGATCTTATCTACCCTTCTATTGTACCATCTCTTAAAACTCACCTTGCCAATCCATACCTGAACCTTAACCAATACTCACCATTTGTCATCTTCGCTGGGTCACCCAGTCAACCCCCTTTATCCAATAAATGTATTGTTTATGGTGTAAAAGCAGATAAACCCTATGTTCAGCTGTGACAATACATTTTTATGTAGCTGATATTTTTTCAATTTAGTAGCACTGTCAGGCTGATAAATTATACGTTCAGAGCAGCATCAGCATTGAATCCACAGCACCAAATTGACCTGCTTTATCATACAGCTATGACAATATATTGCAAGACAAAATAGATTTATTAAAAGAATGCTGCATGGAGCTGTAAAGACACAACCACTAATTCACAAAACTCTCACCAACCCTGACTATGATTCAATATGACCCAAGTGAGGGTGGAAAATAAAATCCTAACCACTTCTTTTTAGCAGTCAATTTCATTCATTCACTTCAGGTTTGCTGGATCGCTTATCCTCACTAAACTTCTTTAGAGATCTCTGGAGATGCCTTATTAAATTAGGCCTGATAAATGTTTATTCTGTAAAAATTGTCCTTTATCTGTCCTTTATCATGCACTGTAAATATACCCTTTGTAGAAAATGTATTTGTTTAATATATTAAAAAAAGGCATGGTCATAGATTTACAGCTGTGAAAGCTGGTGGGTTTAATTATCTACTGGCTTTCAAAATGAATAGTAATAATGTTACGGTAATAAATACATTTTCAGCATTGTGTGTGGTGCTTTATTACATTTTTTCTTCTGTTTTAAGCCATCTCTTTAGAGTGAGATCAGCACCATGATGTGAAACACAATATAAATGTAATTATAATTTCTTGGTCTAGTGGAAACTTTTTATGCACATAAGAATATGAGTGTAAATCTGGTTTGACACTAGTTTATTCCACATGTTGTCAGCTTTAGATTTGGTGTAAGTTATGTGATAGTTACTGGTAGAAGAAAATCAGCAAGTAAAGAGTTAATCTAGCTCTCTTCATAGTCAGCTTATCCCAAGCTGGTTTCTCTAGCAATCTAACCAATGAGCTGCCTGAGCCTGCCCCCTGCTGCTTACCCAATCACTATACAGCACAAAGACGCTTCCTGCTTCGACAGCTGCTGAAAGTTAAATATTAAGTTTTCTGCCTACATACATCCTAATTGGCAACTAGATTTCTGGCCCACTGGCAGAATATTAAGACCGGCAACTCCGCTTTGTTCTGGTTTTAGGATCACATAATCTCTTTAATATCTGAATCCTGGATATTGTGGATCTTCACTTCTCACAGTTTCATTCAGGCTGCTGAGCCAGTTTGTGAACTCGTTCTATGCAGTGATTGGTCTTTTGCTTTAGCCAAACTGGTATCTGGACACAACTGCTTATTTTCAGCTTGTCTGTATGCATTGTATGACTGCTGGAATTTATGTATACTTGCATTTATTGCCTTTAGAACTTGACAAAAGTATGTAGAATGGATATTTTATTTCACAAAGAAAGGCACATTTTGACCTATAAAGCAATACAGTATTATACTGCATGGTAGTAGCATACTACCAGAGGACAAGCTGTCATTTTTATTTTTTTGCTATATGTGTCTTGATCTGCCTCCTTTGAAGAGCTGTACTGCAAGACTGACATCTATAAACAGAGACAGACTTTGCCAGCACGATCGCTAAAACAAAAGTGAGAAGAACTTTGGAAGTCATGCTAAAAGTTTTAGACGTTAAAGCTGAGTAAATTTACATTTTGAAAAAATATATATATATTTATAGAAGACACAAAGCTGTTTCCATGTCTGCTTTAAGCGCAGTCCAAATTAAAGAGGCAAATGCTCACTTGGCAGCGTTACACCACCGAGTAACCGAGCTGGAAGGTACAATACGGGAACAGGCAGAAAGCCTTATTCGCAAAGATGAGCACTACCAAGCTGTTATAAAGAATATTGTGGATACCAAAGACAGGTGAGTTACTTTTGCCATTGTGAATATGTTAGTGACATCTGGCCAATTAATTTTATCAGTACTAACTGCAGGGGAGTCGTGCGTGTTACGCAATTAATGCGCGATGCAAGGGTAATGTGAGCATTGCTATGGTAATGTGAGTATGCTACTTATGTTCCGCACATTTCCATGACAACGTGCGTGTCATCCAGGTAACGCATGTTGCGTTAATTGCGCAACGTGTGCTACTCCCCTGGCAGTGGTACACTGGTATAATTGCCACACGCTACCTCCGTGTGTGTTCCCTACATTTTTACTGATGTATTTTCAAACATTCAGGAAATATATATTGAACCAACTAGATTACACACCTTAGTAAATGCGAGGTTCAGGAAAAGATGAACAACAATGACAACTATAACATACAGTGGTTTGCAAAATTAGCCAGCCCCCTTGACGTTTTCCACATTTTGTCATATTACTGCCACAAACATGAATCAATTTTAGTGGAATTCCACATGAAAGACCAATACAAAGTGGTGTGCACGTGAGAAGTGGAACGAAAACCATACATGATTCAAAACATTTAAAAAAAAAAAATAACTGCAAAATGACCTGTGAAATCCAAAAGGTACTCCTAGGACGTTGGGTCCCTTAGCGCACCAAGACTGCAAAAAAGTGTCACACATGTGGTATCGCCGTACTCAGGAGAAGTAGTATAATGTGTTTTGGGGTGTATTTTTACACATACCCATGCTGGGTGGGAGAAATATCTCTGTAAATGGACAAGAGATATTTCTCCCACCCAACATGGGTATGTGTAAAAATACACCCCAAAACACATTATACTATTTCTTCTGAGAACCGTGATACCACATGTGTGACACTTTTTTGCAGCCTAGGTGCGCTAAGGGGCCCAAAGTCCTATGAGCACCTTTAGGCTTTACAGAGGTGGTTACAATTTAGCACCCCCAAAATGCCAAGACAGTAAACACACCCCACAAATGACCCCATTTTGGAAAGTAGACATCCCAAAGTATTGTTGTCACAAAGTGTAATTTTCCGCTAACTTGTGACAAAAAATAAAATCTTCTATGAACTCACCATGCCTCTTAGTGAATACTTTGGGATGTCTTCTTTCCAAAATGGGGTCATTTGGGGGGTATTCATACTATCCTGTAATTCCAGCATCTCATGAAACATGGCAGGTGCTCAGAAAATTCAGAGATGCTTCAAAATGGGAAAATTCACTTTTTGCACCATAGTTTGTAAACGCTATAACTTTTACCCAAACCGATAAATATACACTTATTGGATTTTTTTTAATCAAAGACATGTAGTACTATAAATTTGGACAAAAATGTATATAGAAATTTTACTTTATTTGAAAAATGTCAGCACCGAAAAAATTCATGTCTTTTTTGATGAATATAATAAAAACTAAAAGTCCCAACAGCAATCAAATTGCACCAAAAGAAAGCTGTATTAGTGACAAGAAAAGGAGGTAAAATTCATTTAGATAGTAGGTTGTATGACCGAGCAATAAACTGTTAAAGCTGCAGTGGTCTGAATGGAAAAAAAAGTGTCTGGTCCTTAAGGGGTTTTATTACTTCAGTCCTTAAAGAGAACCCGAGGTGGGTTTGAAGAATATTATCTGCATACAGAGGCTGGATCTGCCTATACAGCCCAGCCTCTGTCGCTATCCCAAACCCCCCTAAGGTCCCCCTGCACTCTGCAATCCCTCATAAATCACAGCCACGCTGCTGACAAACAGCTTGTCAGAGCTGGCTGTGTTTATCTCTATAGTGTCAGTCTGCTGCTCTCCCCGCCTCCTGCAGAATTCCAGTCCCCGCCTGCATCCCTTCCCTCCCTGCTGATTGGAGGGAAGGGACGGGGGCAGGGACCGGAGCTATGCAGGAGGCGGGGGAGCAGCTAAGACTGACACTACAGATGTAAACACAGCCTCACAGCATGGCTGTGATTTGTGAGGGATTTCAGAGTGCGGGGGGACCTTAGTGGGGTTTGGGATAGCAACAGAGGCTGGGCTGTATAGGCAGAAAGAAACAAACCTGATTAAAGATACTAAACAAAGGTATACCCTAATAGAAAAGTATATAAAACTTAGCTTTTATTAAGATCGCATTAAAACGTTATCATATTTACATATTTGCTAGCTATACTGTTAACTGTGAATAAAGTGGACTGGAGGAAACAGGGTTCTGAGTCAGAAGACCATCCTCCTAGTTCACACTAGTAATCATTATGAACCCTACACCAAAACTCGACATGTTTCATTTCCTAAATTGGAAACTTCGTCAGGAGTGCATATACCCTAGTGATAGAGTGATAAAGTGCTACACACAATAAATACAATATACATTTCACATATTTACAAAAGTTAGCAAAGTAGCAGAGTAACGGCCACCTAAACAGGCTGCCGGTTTAGGTGGCCGTTACTCTGCTACTTTGCTAACTTTTGTAAATATGTGAAATGTATATTGTATTTATTGTGTGTAGCACTTTATCACTCTATCACTAGGGTATATGCACTCCTGACGAAGTTTCCAATTTAGGAAATGAAACATGTCGAGTTTTGGTGTAGGGTTCATAATGATTACTAGTGTGAACTAGGAGGATGGTCTTCTGACTCAGAACCCTGTTTCCTCCAGTCCACTTTATTCACAGTTAACAGTATAGCTAGCTGTATAGGCAGATCCAGCCTCTGTATGCAGATAACATTCTTTAAACACACCTCGGGTTCTCTTTAAGTGGTTAAAGTCACACACCTGCAAAAAGCATGCAGAAAGCGGAGTCAAAGGATTTCATCTGCATGCTTTTTCTGGTCCAGTGACTTAAAGTGTACCTGTGATAAAAAATGGAACAGATAGATACTTACCTCAGTAGAGGGGAGCCTCTGGATAGTTCCCCATTCCCCTCAACCTCTCCCTTGTAATGCTGGGACCCTCTGGACATATTTGACAAACCTTGTTAAATATATTTTCTCAAAGCCATGCTTCCGTCTGTGTACAAGCACAGTGCAGGGGAAAGTAAGGCCTGCACCTGTGCAGAAGCTCATGGGTGCTTGCACCAGGAGGTAAAAGCAAATGGCTACTGCACAGGCGTGGGCTGTATTTGCACCTGCGCAGTTCAGCAGCACTCATAGGAAGACAGGAGTGCAGCCAGGAAGAAGAACAGAATCGTTGGTGAGCAACGGTGGGGTGCAGGAGGAGCGGAGAAGCCTCTGGCTCATTCAGAGGCTTTCCTCTATTGATGCCAAAACGTAGACACAAAGCCTGCCACTGAATGCTGCAGGGGATGCTAGGAGGGTTACAGCAACAGGAAACATGCTCAAGGTATGTGCACTACAGAAACCAGTTCATCACATCATCAAAACAAGGCACCATACCTTGAATAAGAGCACCTTTATTCCTTAAATGGGTGCAGACACAGTGACATGACAGTGGGGTGAGAGCAGTTTCATGGATAAACTGCTTCCTTATAGACCAATGGTCTCTGAGGAAGCGATTTATCTGCAAAACGGCTGTCAGACCTTCTCTCACCCCACTGTCATGCTACTACAAGTGCCTGTACCACTTGTCACCGCCACATATACTAACATCACTACATGCAGCAGTGTCGAGGGGTACATGTGCTTGTGGTGGCATTTAAAAAAAAAAAAAAAAAAAACCCAGGAGGAGGCTTGGAGTTGCGCTTCACCACGGGCCTGGAAGGCACACATTAATTATAGGAGGGGCGCCTGGGAGAGGTATTGGCTCGGGAGCTAGGACGATTTCCAATAGGTTTCATGCTTGTAGTGTTCATACTTCTGACCTGTAGATGACACTGTGATTACTGTGATACTACTGTGATACTGCATGAGTTTACCTATGCCATTTCTAGTTTTGTTGATTCCTACTCCTGCCTATCTGCTTGTATTGGATGCAAAGCATGGCTTGATGTTTTATAGAGCTGCAGTTACTTGTAAATAAACAATTCCAGTTATTCTGCATCAGTGATTACTGAAATCTGTTGGAAATCTGTCTACAGTATGTGGGAAGGTAATAGATCCCTATCTGATCAGATTCAATCAGAGCGGTGTCACATACCTGGGGAGTGAGAATCCTCTGTGTGGCCAGATGAGCGCAGCCCTGGAGACCAGGTGGGTGCGCCCGAAGGCGACTGCTGAGTGCAACTGGATAATCCAATGCGAAGTACAGATACAACAGACAGTAGACATAGTCGGCAATAAGCCAGGAGTTTGTTAACGGGAAACAGTCCGAAACAGGTGAGGTACAGGAACGTAGGATAAATGAGTAGTCAAGGTATTGCCAAGGATCAAAGCCAGGATATCAGTTCATAAAGGGATAAGTCTTTCAGGACACAAGGAACCTACCAGGAAGTCTTTTTAAAACATAGTCCAGGGAGTGAGCTCACATGCAAACAGGGATGCATACCCCATTCCAGCCACTGGATGGCGCGGGAACGTCTGAAGGTCCTAGAAGGGAAAACTGTTCTGTAGTCAGACCCCTGAGCTGGTGAGTTGCCATGGGCAACCACTTGCTGAGGCGTGATGAGGGGGGTCTA
The DNA here is from genome assembly GCF_040937935.1 of Hyperolius riggenbachi. Taxonomy (NCBI): domain Eukaryota; kingdom Metazoa; phylum Chordata; class Amphibia; order Anura; family Hyperoliidae; genus Hyperolius; species Hyperolius riggenbachi. Next base: position 295,626,380 of record NC_090646.1, on the reverse strand, counting down.
TATGATGGTCGATCTGGTGTCCATCATCTAATGTATGGCTTCCTTAACAGATTTCTCCATTATGTTAATCAGATAACATTTTGTCATCCATTGTGTCTATCCCTCATTCACTTACATCCCTCTCCATTCTACAAAGCGTGAGCTGAAATACCCTTTTCATTTCCATCACTGTCATTTTAAAAGGTAAGACGTTAAACTGTAATTTTAGTAAATCTACCACGTACTGGCCTTGACTTTAATTCTGGTTTAGTGTTTGCTAATTAGCTACTACAGGTGCTAGGCCCCAGTACCTGTGAGACAGTCTGGGTCGGGGGAAGCAGGCATTTGGGTGCCTTGTAGGTGGATATTGGTGGTTAGAATTAAGAAGTCATTGTACAATATTTAGTTTACAATACAAAACTTATCAAAAGTTACATATCAATGGTATTTTCTTTGTCTTTACTAAGCAATATGATATTGCCATCTATAAGGATTTTATTTTTTGTCACAAGTCAGCGGAAATTGATTTTTATTGTTTTTTTTTTCCCACAAAGTGTCATTTTCCAGTAACTTGTGACAAGAAATAAAATCTTCTATGAACTCATCATACACCTAACAGAATACCTTGGGTGTCTTCTTTCTAAAATGGGGTCACTTGTGGGGTTCCTATACTGCCCTGGCATTTTAGGGGCACAAAACCGTGAGGAGTAGTCTGGAAACCAAATGCCTCAAAATGACTTTTCAGGGGGTATAAGCATCTGCAAATTTTGATGACAGGTGGTCTATGAGGGGCCGAATTTTGTGGAACCGGTCATAAGCAGGGTGGCCTCTTAGGTGACAGGTTGTATTAGCACTGAAGTGCAAGAAGCGCAGGATGTTCTCAAATGGTGACCTGGACATGGCAGCAGAGAACATGGGCATGTGATGTATTGGGTGCGTAGACCAATAAGACCGCAATTGTAACGGTTGGGTGTAGCAACTCAGATGTCTGATTATTAGATGATCTGCAGAATCACCAATAATGTAGACACTATACCTGATTATGTGGTGATCTGCAGAATCACCAATAATGCTAGTGTAGTAAGCAAGGATACAGAGTGAATAGTGCTTGGTGCAACCGTAACTCAATAGTTTTGCTAGACCTTACCAGAGGAGCTGGTAAGGTACTATCAGAGTAAGTGACTGAATAGTTTGAGCAGGCCTACCCAGAGGAGCTGGAAAATGTACTATCAGTTACTGTAAAGAAAGATAAGCAATACCTCACCAGAGGAGCTGGTGGGCAAATAGATACCTCACCAGTGGCGAGGGCCCACTGGTGGGTAGAGAGGTCAGGCAGGCAAGGTTCGGCAACAGAGAGGTAAGTATCAGTACAGAATTGTGAGACAGAAGAGTAATCAGTAATCAGGCAGAGATTCAGCAACTAGTCAGATAGGCAGAAGTACAGAAACGTTAAGCAATAGCAAAGTCAGAGGTTTAGCCAGAATCATACGCAGGTAATCAATAACAATAGCAATTCCTAGTCCGGTGTGAAGTCCTTGGTTTCAACACCTAGATACTAGTCTAAGGTCTGAGCGCTAACACAAAGTATTCATGGCAGCAGACACTGAGCAAATGCAGAACGAAGGCTTAAGAAGCAGAGGGAGACTCTCAGCCACTCCCACCTCGGAAATCCGCCAATCCGAGCAGCGAGAGTCACCTCTGACGTCAGCCAACCGGCAGGTCAGCTGACGCGCCTTCTCCGAGCATAAAGGTCCTGTCTCTGCATGCGCCAGCGCGAGACAGAAACCCTGTGAGCTGGAGATAAGACTGCTCTCGGCGTGCTAGACGCCGAGAGGAGAAAGAAAGCCTGAGTGCAGGGGACATAGTCGGCTGCGGACATACCCTGCTCGTCCGCAGCCACCAATTCATTGATAGTTACAGTCATGGGCGTCCGTAGAAAATTTTCCAGGGGGGGGGGGCAAAAATGGGGGAGGAATAAGTGCGCGCCGCCATGGCGAACATCTGGGGTGGCGTTGTGTGGCGTGCGCAGCACGCCAAAAAATGGGGTACGGCATGCGAAAAATGGGTGTGGTTATGAACCAGAATGTGGGTGTGGTCGTGGGTGGAGACAAGTTTACATGAACTTAGCAATGGTGGGACATTAGATTAGGACAGTGGTGGCGAACCTTTTGGAGGTCGAGTGCCCAAACTGCAAAGTCACTTTACTATCACAAAGTGCCAACAGCAATTTAAACTAAATACAAACGTTTTAACTCATACATGAACATTATGGAAAATTCAAGTTGAAAATAAACTGTGAAGATAAACTATTTTATCCATCCGACTCCTGAAAAATGTATTCATTTTTTTTAGAACCTCCCAGTTTCATTTTCTGTTTTAAAAAGCTGAAAAAGTAGGCTTAATGCTATTGTCTCATATGATCATGATTCATCTTTTTCCATAGTCTCGCAGTTACCAATCATGTGACCCCCAACAAGACAAATTCAGCAATCATGAGGCCCCCCCAACAAGACAAATTCAGCAATCATGAGGCCCCCAACAAGACAAATTCAGCAATCATTAGGCCCCCAACAAGACAAATTCAGCGATCTTGAAGCCCCCAACAAATCATGAGGCCCCCAACAAGACAAATTCAGTAACCATGAGGCCCCCAACAAGACAAATTCAACAGTCATGAGGCACATAAATAGACAGCATTTCACATAAATAGGCAGAATGCCCCCTTAACATGGTAGACACCTCTCACCTGGCAGCAGTTCCTCAAAATACACTCAATCTGACAGCAGTGGTTCCCCAAAAATAGGTAGCCCCAGGTCTATAGGTGTCCCCAGAATAGGTGGCCAGTGGTATAGATGTCCCCAGAATAGGTGGCCTAGGGGTATATGCGCCCAGTATATGTAGGCAGGGGTATATGTGCCCAGTATATGTAGGCAGGGGTATATGTGCCCAGTATATGTAGGCAGGGGTATATGTGCCCAGTATATGTAGTCAGGGGTATATGTGCCCAGTATATGTAGCCAGGGGTATATGTGCCCAGTATATGTAGCCAGGGGTATATGTGCCCAGTATATGTAGCCAGGGGTATATGTCCCCAGTATATGTAGCCAGGGGTATATGTCCCCAGTATATGTAGACAGAGGTATAGATGACCCCAGTATATGTAGTCAGGGGTATATGTGCCCAGTATATGTAGCCAGGGGTATATGTGCCCAGTATATGTAGTCAAGGGTATATGTGCCAAGTATATGTAGTCAGGGGGATATGTGCCCAGTATATGTAGGCAGGTGTATATGTCCCAGTATATGTAGGCAGAGGTATATGTCCCCAGTATATGTAGCCAGGGGTATATGTCCGCAGTATATGCAGGCAGGTGTATATGTCCCAGTATATGTAGGCAGGTGTATATGTCCATGTCCCAGTATATGTAGCCAGAGGTATATGTCCCAGTATATGTAGCCAGGGGTATATGTCCCCAGTATATGTAGCCAGGGGTATATGTCCCCAGTATATGTAGCCAGGGGGAATATGTCCCCAGTATATGTCGCCAGGGGGTATATGTCCCCAGTATATGTAGCCAGGGGGTATATGTCCAAAGTATATGTAGCCAGGGGTATATGTCCTAGTATATGTAGGCAGGGGTATATGTCCCAGTATATGTAGGCAGGGGTATATGTCCCAGTATATGTAGGCAGGGGTATATGTCCCCAGTATATGTAGGCAGGTGTATATGTCCCCAGTATATGTAGCCAGGGGTATATGTCCCCAGTATATGTAGCCAGGGGTATATGTCCCCAGTATATGTAGCCAGGGGGTATATGTCCCCAGTATATGTCGCCAGGGGGTATATGTCCCCAGTATATGTAGCCAGGGGGTATATGTCCAAAGTATATGTAGCCAGGGGTATATGTCCTAGTATATGTAGGCAGGGGTATATGTCCCAGTATATGTAGGCAGGGGTATATGTCCCAGTATATGTAGGCAGGGGTATATGTCCCCAGTATATGTAGGCAGGTGTATATGTCCCCAGTATATGTAGCCAGGGGTATATGTCCCCAGTATATGTAGCCAGGGGTATATGTCCCCAGTATATGTAGCCAGGGGTATATGTCCCCAGTATATGTAGCCAGGGGTATATGTCCCAGTATATGTAGGCAGGGGTATATGTCCCAGTATATGTAGGCAGGGGTATATGTCCCAGTATATGTAGGCAGGTGTATATGTCCCCAGTATATGTAGGCAGGTGTATATGTCCCCAGTATATGTAGGCAGGGGTATATGTCCCAGTATATGTAGGCAGGTGTATATGTCCCCAGTATATGTAGGCAGGTGTATATGTCCCAGTATATGTAGGCAGGTGTATATGTCCCCAGTATATGTAGGCAGGTGTATATGTCCCAGTATATGTAGCCAGGGGTATATGTCCCAGTATATGTAGGCAGGTGTATATGTCCCAGTATATGTAGGCAGGTGTATATGTCCCCAGAATAGGTAGCCAGGTGTGCCCCAGCAGGAGGGGAGCAGCGCAGAGAAGAGGGAGAGCTATGGGCATAGTGGGGAAGGGCGGACGTCTCCCCCCCTTCCCTCACCTTAGGGTGCTCTACCTCCCTCGCTCGCTCTCCCCTCCGGCGTCCGGAACGAAATGTGCAGCGGCTGGGCAGCGGGCGGAACTTACCTCGTCTCGTCGCAGGCGACGGATGGATTGGCAGCTACTCTGGTCTGGTCCAGACCAGAGTGCGGCACCAGAACTTCCCGGCGCAGGAGCGAGACGAGGTAAGTTCCGCCTGCTGCCCAGCCGCTGCTCACTTCGTTCCGGTCTCCGGAGGGGAGAGCGAGCGAGGGAGGTAGAGCCCCCTAAGGTGAGGGAAGGGGGGGGGGAGACGTCCGCCCTTCCCCAGTATGCCCATAGCTCTCCCTCTTCTCTGCGCTGCTCCCCTCCTGCTGGCCGCATGGGCACGCGGCCAGGGGCAGCAGCGGGCGGCCAGGGTCAGGTAGATGCCCCAATTTGCCATACGGGCGGACTCCCATGGTTACAGTACCCCCCCCCCTCTAGATGTGGACTCCGGACATGAACTCTGGGCTTTCTCCCTCACTCTGCATACCCCAGCTATCTCAGGGTAGGGGGGAGGGGAATGTCCCTGCTCAGGGTGGGAGGGAGAGGACTGTCCCCACTTTACCAAGCCCGGACGAAAGACAGGGAAAGATCTTGACCTCCTAGACCTAGGTGGCAGAGCCCAAATTAAGTCAGCTGGACTGACTTTCCAATCCTCTATTTGACCTCGACTGTCCAACAAAGAGGAACCTAAACTGGTAGTCTGCCCCACTTGAAGTCTCATGGCTGCAACAACAATACGTTCCGGAAGAATGCCAACTGGAGTGAGGGACTGCACAGACTCAGGCTCAACACATCTGGACAGAGCGTCCTCTTTCACATTCTTGCTGCCTGGCCTGTAGGTGATAAAGAACCTGAACCATGTAAAAAATAGGGACCACCGAGCCTGTCTAGGAGTGAGCCGTTTGGCCCCTTCAATATACTCTAAGTTTTTATGATCTGTGTATACTGTTATGGTGTGCTCAGCCACCTCAAGCCAGTGACGCCACTCTTCGAATGTAAGCTTGATGGCTAAAATCTCGCGATTCCCAATCTCATATTTTTTTTCAGCGGGCGAAAATTTTTAGAAAAGTACGCACAAGGATGCAATCAGCCCGCAGGCCGGAAAGTTGTGATAATACAGCTCCTACCCCAATTTCTGAGGCATCCACTTCTACCACAAAAGGAAGGGACACATCCACATGCTTCAAGATGGGGGCGGAACAAAACAACTGCTTGAGTGATGAAAATGAGGCCTGAGCATCTGACGACCAGTTGTAGGTGTCCGCCCCCTTCTTGGTAAGATCTGTAAGGGGTGCAATTATAGAAGAAAACCCCTTTATGAATCGTCTATAATAATTGGCAAAACCTAAGAATCGCTGAAGTGCCTTCAATCCCACAGGCTGAGGCCACTCGAGTACCGCAGAAACTTTTTGGGGATCCATGGATAATCCTGCTGTGGATATTATATACCCCAAAAAGGGACCTCAGAAACCTCAAAGAGGCATTTTTCAATTTTTGCAAACAGAGTTTTGCCGTAATTTGTCCAAAACATTTTTTACATGTTCCCTATGTTCAGACAAGGTAGGGGAAAAAATGAGGATATCATCCAAATAAACTAGCACAAATCGCCCCAAAACCTACCTGAAAACCTCATTGATGAGCTCCTGGAAGACGGCCGGTGCGTTGCACAACCCGAAGGGCATAACAAGGTACTCGTAATGCCTGTCGGGCGTGTTAAACGCCGTCTTCCACTCATCACCTTCTCTTATATGAATCAGGTTGTACGCCCCCCTAAGATCAAGCTTGGTGAAAACACCAGCATCCGTACCCTGAGAGAATAAATCGTCGATCAGAGGCAGAGGATAACAATTTTTCACAGTAATCTTGTTCAAACCTCTGTAATCGATACATGGTCTAAGACCACCGTCTTTCTTTTTAACAAAAAAGAAACCAGCCCCGGCCGGGGACTTAGATGGCCGAATAAAGCCTTTGGCCAGATTCTCGGCTATATACTCCTGCATAGCGAGTTTTTCAGGTCCCGACAAATTATACAGATGGCCCCGAGGGGGCATACAACCTGATCTTAAATCTATGGCGCAGTCAAAGCTTCGATGTGGTGGAAGCTTGTCAGCAGCCTGAGGACAAAATACGTCTGCGAAATCAGAATATTGACTAGGTAGCCCTTTCACCTGAACCTTGGTAGTACATACATTGACTTTACCCAGACAGTGATTTTGACAAAAGGAGGACCAGCTTAACAATTGTTTGGAACTCCAGTCAATCCGAGGGGAATGTTTCTGGAGCCACGGCATACCAAGGATAACTGAGGTGGTGGCCATCTTGATAACAAGGAACTGAATGTTCTCTTTGTGGAGGGCTCCAATCTGACATAACAATACCGGAGTCTGTGAGGGAGATCGTTTGCCCTACAGTGGTGAATTATCCACTGCAGTAACAACAAAGTGTTGACCCAATGACTGGAGAGGAAGACCCAGCCGAAGCGCAAAATCGTAGTCCATAAAATTAGCTGCTGAGCCTGAGTCCAGAAAGGCCTCTGTCTCCTGGACTCAATCTCCCCAACTAATAGTACAAGGAAGAAGGAGTCTATCATCTTCCGAGGGAATAGCTAAGTCGCCAACCAAGGAGCTACCGGCCATAAAGGAGCGGTATAACTTGCCTGATACTTGGGAACAAACTGGACTCATATGGTCAGAATCTGTCGGAGAACAAGATCCCCTCCCTCTCTCAGACCTGGGAGCCACACAGTGTTCAGGGAATTCCGAATCACCCTGTGCTGAGGGAAGAATATCCCTAGGTTCTCTGAGTTTACCGCGAGTCCGTCTCTGGAATCGAACTCGACGGTCAATCTTTATGGCTAATGTTATAGCCTCATCAATAGACCTAGGTTCGGGATGACCTAACATCAAATCAGCCACTGAGTCAGATAATCCCGACAAAAAACAATCAAGCAAAGCATGCTGCCCCCACCTGGCTGTCACTGCCCACCTCCTAAACTCTGCCGCATACATTTCAACAGTGTTATGGTTCTGTCTGAGGGACTTAAGCTTCCGCTCTGAAGTTGCTGCTAAATCGGGATCATCGTATATCACTGCGATTACTTTGAAGAAGTCCTGTACAGATGCCAAAGCTTCATGGTTGTCAGGGAGACTATAGGCCCATGACTGCGAATCTCCTGATAATAATGTCTTTATTAGAATGACCTTTTGAGTCTCTGACCCTGAAGCCTTTGGACATAAATCAAAGTATGAGAGGCACCGATTTTTGAAATTCTGAAAATCGGTCCTATGCCTAGAAAATCTCTCTGGGAGAGGTAGTCTGGGTTCCAGAACCAAGGGGGATGACACTGGTGCAGTCTGTGTTGGAATGTTTTGTAAGGCCTCAGATAGCTGGAAAATCTGAGTCTGCTGGGTGCTAACCGTGAGAGACAATCGGTCAACAGCCGTAATCAACACCTCCACATGACCAGCCAGTGTATCCATGGTGTTTGTGGTCTGCTGTTCTGTAACGGTTGGGTGTAGCAACTCAGATGTCTGATTATTAGATGGTCTGCAAAATCACCAATAATGCAGACACTATTCCTGATTATGTGGTGATCTGCAGAATCACCAATAATGCTAGTATCGTAAGCAAGGATACAGAGTGAATAGTGCTTGGTGCAACCATAACTCAATAGTTTTGCTAGACCTTACCAGAGGAGCTGGTAAGGTACTATCAGAGTAAGTGACTGAATAGTTTGAGCAGGCCTACCCAGAGGTAGAGGTGTACCGAACGGTTCGCCGGCGAACGGTTCCAGGCGAACATTAGGGGTTCGCGTTCGCCTGCGCCAGGCGAACTTTTCCGGAAGTTCGATTCGCCCCATAATGCACTATGAGGGTCAACTTTGACCTCTGCATCACAGTCAGCAGGCACATTGTAGCCATTCAGGCTACAGTAAGCCCTGGAGCCCCACCCCCCCCCCTTATATAAGGCAGCCTCCGGCGGCCATTACAGTCACTCGTGTGCCTGCTAGAGAGAGGAAAGGGACAGCTGCTGCAGACTTTTTCTCTTAGGGACAGATTAGTTAGGTTCTAGGCTGCTTTGCTTGTTCCTGACTGATTAATATTGCTTTTAAAGCACCCAGCAACAGCTCTTTTCAGAGCTCAACCTGTACATTTTTTTTTTCTGACACTTTTGTTGCATGCACAGCCTTGGTAATTGATAGTGTGTGTGCCACTGCCAGCAGCCCAGCACATTCAGTGACTGACTGCCTGTGTGTGTGACAGGGAGCTGCACATTGTACTACCCAGTACTGCATATACCCCAGTACCTGTTGTGTTTACTTAACCCACCTCATCACTGCATATACCTAGCTTTGTGTTGAGTGAACCCAGCTCACTGCATCTAACTACCCAGTACCTGTTGTGTTTACTTAACCCACCTCATCACTGCATATACCTAGCGTTGTGTTGAGTGAACCCAGCTCACTGCATCTAAGTCTAACTACCTGTTGTGTTGAGTGAGAACCCACCTCACTGCATCTTAAGTACCTTTACTGTATACTGTTCAGTGAACCCAGCTCACTGCATCTAACTACCCAGTACCTGTTGTGTTTACTTAACCCACATCATCACTGCATATACCTAGCGTTGTGTTGAGTGAACCCAGCTCACTGCATCTAACTACCTGTTGTGTTGAGTGTGAACCCACCTGGCCACCTCACTGCATCTAACTACCTGTTGTGTTGAGTGAGAACCCACCTCACTGCATCTTAAGTACCTTTACTGTTGAGTGTACCCAGCTCACTGCATCTAACTACCTGTTGTGTTGAGTGTGAACCCACCTGGCCACCTCACTGCATCTAACTACCTGTTGTGTTGAGTGAGAACCCACCTCACTGCATCTTAAGTACCTTTACTGTTGAGTGAACCCACCTCACTGCATCTAACTACCTGTTGTGTTGAGTGAGAACCCACCTCACTGCATCTTAAGTACCTTTACTGTTGAGTGAACCCAGCTCACTGCATCTAACTACCCAGTACCTGTTGTGTTTACTTAACCCACCTCATCACTGCATATACCTAGCCTTGTGTTGAGTGAACCCAGCTCACTGCATCTAATTACCTGTTGTGTTGAGTGTGAACCCACCTGGCCACCTCACTGCATCTAACTACCTGTTGTGTTGAGTGAGAACCCACCTCACTGCATCTTAAGTACCTTTACTGTTGAGTGAACCCAGCTCACTGCATCTAACTACCTGTTGTGTTGAGTGTGAACCCACCTGGCCACCTCACTGCATCTAACTACCTGTTGTGTTGAGTGAGAACCCACCTCACTGCATATAGCTAGCATACCCCCGAGATGGACAAAATGGACAAACCAGGTAGAGGAAGAGGTAGAGGCAGACCCAGAGGAAGGCCACCAGGCACCGGCAGGTCTGTGGCTGTGCGAGGTGGTGTTGCTGTGATTTCATGCGGACCTGCCCCAAAATACAGTGCTCAAAAGAAGGCACGTGCCATCACTTCCCAAAATCGTGAGGAGGTGATTGAGTATTTAACACAGAACACCTCATCTCCCGCAGCCACCAGCGCTACAACAAGCACCACATCCGCTGAATTTGACACTTCGCAGGAGTTATTTGGTGGTGGTGGTGAAATCACTGATTCCCAGCCACTACTGCAACAACAACAAGAAGGCGCAGGTACACCACCTCATACGTCTGAGTTAGGTGGCGATAGTATGGACTTAACGTGTGTGGATGGGGATGATGGTGGACCACCTGAAGTTGGTGCACTTGAGGAGGTGTCTGAGGAAAGCGCAGCTGGCCAGGAGGATTATGATGATGATTTTACGGATACCACATATGTTCCCGGTAGAGGAGATGACCAGGGGGACAGTTCAGAGGAGGAGTCAGAGAGGAGTAGGAGGAGACGACTCCATGATAGAAGCAGAGGGAGCTCGTCCTCAGAAACAGCTGGGGGCAGTGTCCGGTTCCATGTATCGCCAGCTATGGCCAGGGAGCACACATGCCCTTCAACGTCAGCTGCTGCTGATGCCACCGTAGCGCCATCACCCCAGGGGGGCTCAGCGGTTTGGAAATTTTTTCACGTGTGTGCCTCAGATCGGAGCAAAGCCATCTGTTGTCTCTGCCAGCAAAAATTGAGCCGTGGAAAGGCCAACTCTCACGTAGGGACAAGTGCTTTACGAAGGCACCTGGAGAGAAGGCACAAACAGCTTTGGCAAGAACACCTGAGGAAAAGAAACACCCCTCAAAAGACAAGCAGCGGAGAACAACCGTGGCAGCCGTCACAGGGGGCTTCTGCTGCTCCACGTTCCCATGGTATTGTTCGTGGCTGGGGGGAGGAAGAATGGATACACTTTTAAACAATTTAAAAATACAACCATCTAAACTTTCAAACAATTTAAAAATACAACCATCTAAACTTTCAAACAATTTAAAAATACAACCATCTAAACTTTCAAACAATTTAAAAATACAACCATCTAAACTTTCAAACAATTTAAAAATACAACCATCTATCATTTTCAAAAAATTTAAAAAAAGGGCAAAAAAACTTGCCCTCCGTAAAACATTCTTGGCAAATGCTTTTGACTTGGTTTGTCTTCCGCTGGCTCAAGGGTCCATCTGACCACAGATGCCTGGTCTGCAAAGCACGGTCAGGGCAGCTACAGCATGGGTCTCAGCAGGCTCCCACTTCGGGCCGCAATCCAACCTTCATTCCCCGCGGTGACAATGGCAGACTTGCCCTCCATAACGGATTCCCGTTAAAGGATTTAAAGTTAATTCATTTCAAATACACAGCAGGGCCTCGAAAGTCTGCCTCCTGTATTGTTATTTTTGGTCACTACCTCGAGGCGGGCGTGCATGCCTACCTGCTGCCCTCCTTGGATGTGTAGTGGTAGCCGTTTCTCAGGCTCCACACCGGATTCCATCCCTCATTCCCCGGCCATTACCCGGGGTCACAAATGACAGACTTGCCCGCCTCCATATGATTCTCGTGAAAGGAATGTGGTGTCATCTTTGCCCGCCATAACTGGTTCTCGTTAAAGGATTTAAAGTACATTCATTTCAAATACACAGCAGGGCCTCGAAAGTCCGCCTCCTGTATTGTTATTTTTGGTCACTACCTCGGGGCGGGCGTGCATGCCTACCTGCTGCCCTCCTTGGATGTGTAGTGGTAGCCGTTTCTCAGGCTCCACACCGGATTCCATCCCTCATTCCCCGGCCATTACCCGGGGTCACAAATGACAGACTTGCCCGCCTCCATATGATTCTCGTGAAAGGAATGTGGTGTCATCTTTGCCCGTCATAACTGGTTCTCGTTAATGGATTTAAAGTACATTCATTTCAAATACACAGCAGGGCCTCGAAAGTCCTCCTCCTGTATTGTTATTTTTGGTCACTACCTCGGGGCGGGCGGGCGTGCATGTCTGCCCGCTGCCCTCCTTGGATGTGTAGTGGTAGCCGTTGCTCAGGCTCCACACCGGATTCAAACCTCTCATTCCCCGGCCATTACCCGGGGTCACAATGGCAGACTTGCCCGCCTCCACAGGATTCTCATTGTAGCGGTACTGAACAAGTACACAGCAAGTAGAAAATGTAAATTAAAAACAAAACGTAAGCTTTTTAACAATGCCATGGAAAGTTGAGAAGGAAGTCACACATTACCTGACATCACTGAGTGAGGAAGAGCAATCACGCCATGTTGCGCAGTAGTCCAGCATGGCCGTCACTACACAAACAGCTGTTTGCGGTGCGTTACACAGTGAGTTTGGTGTGTCAGTGTGAAGCAGTACTCTAATTACACTCCCTGTTTGATGTATACACATGCAAGATGTTTGAAAGCACGTTAGGCCTGCAATTTAGCATTCAATGTGATTTCTGCCCTTAAAACGCTGCTTTGCGTCACATCCAGATTTTTCACCGGGACTTTTGGCATGTATCCCACTCCGCCATGCCCCCCTCCAGGTGTTAGACCCCTTGAAACATCTTTTCCATCACTTTTGTGGCCAGCATAATTTTTTCTATTTTTCAAAGTTCGCCTCCCCATTGAAGTCTATTGCGGTTCGCGAATTTTTCCGCGAACCGAACCTTCTGCGGAAGTTCGCGAACCCGGTTCGCGAACCGAAAATCGGAGGTTCGCAAAATCTCTACCCAGAGGAGCTGGAAAATGTACTATCAGTTATTGTAAAGAAAGATAAGCAATACCTCACTAGAGGAGCTGGTGGGCAAATAGATACCTCACCAGTGGCGAGGGCCCACGGGTGGGTAGAGAGGTCAGACAGGCAAGGTTCGGCAACAGAGAGGTAAGTATCAGTACAGAATCGAGAGACAGAAGAGTAATCAGTAATCAGGCAGAGATTCAGCAACTAGTCACATAGGCAGAAGTACAGAAACGTTAAGCAATAGCAAAGTCAGAGGTTTAGCCAGAATCATACACAGGTAATCAATAACAATAACAATTCCATCTAGACTTTACCCCAGGGCTGGATCTACATCCATGGACAATATGGGTGAACAAAGGAATAATATGTGTTAAGGATCTATTAATGGATGGCCAAGTACTCTCCTGGGGAGACCTATCCAATAAACATTCTCTCCCCCCAACAGAGATCTTTCGATACCTGCAATTAAGAGGATTTGCCCTATCCCTCAAAAGGAGAGGCCTCAGGCTTGAATTAAGTGAATTCGAGAAAGAATTTTTAAGCAAAATAACTCGGAAAGGCCTCATATCTGAAATGTATTCAGTTATATGGTACCAAACACTGGAGGACAACACACTAGCAATGCTAAAATGGCAAGAGAGACTACAATGCTCTTTAGATGATAATTCTTGGCTCTCTATTTTTAGCAACATGTCCAAATCTTCTATGAACGTCATCCTTAAAGAGCGCTCATATAAAATACTATACGACTGGTATCGTACACCCTCCAAATTGTTCCAATGGGGCTTAACACCCTCTGATTCATGCTATAGAGGTTGCGGCCGAAGAGCTGACCAGGTGCATTGCTGGTGGGAGTGTCATGTAGTAAACTCATTCTGGCTTATGTGCTTTCAACTAATCTCGGAAATACACGAGAGTGAGGTCCAGCCAGACCCCTGGGTGGCTCTCTTCCATAGATACATCCCCAGATTCTCTAAAAACATAAATGCGTTCATCTCTCAGGTCTGCAATGCAGCCCTCTCTTTGCTGGCTAAAACTTGGAAAAGTCTTCCTCCTCCTAAAGATACCCTAATCCTCAAGATTAAGGATATATACTCGCTAGAATATATCACTTCGTCTCTTACCAATAAGCCAGACCATTTCCTAGGCACTTGGAGCCGGTGGTCGGACTGGACGTCCTCTCGAGAGAACCACAGGAGAAATAGTCCTCAAGTTTCATAGAGGAAGTTGTGTAGTGGATGCTCCAGACTAGCATGTCCTAGGGAACTCACGAATATTGATTTAGCAAGTTGTTATGCACAATTAACGTGCAATGGACACTTTCCCTTTTGTTTTGTTTTGTTTTTTTCCTTTTTTCTTTTTGTTTCCAATTAGTCATTTTATGTTTTATGATCGGGCCACGCCTCAGTTCACTATTGAACTATGCAACAGCCTAATCAATACAGAGAAAGATGGACCCTTTAAAGCTCCTCTCTCTATTTGTGAACCCATAATGTAAAAAACATCTTCAGCAACTGTTAACTACTGTTTTAGTTGATGAGACTGTACATAATTGTTAACTTTACTCTTCATTGAACTGTAAACGTGATATATTCTTATTTTTCAATAAAAAACAAAGTTTAAAAAAAAATAACAATAACAATTCCTAGTCTGGTGTGAAGTCCTTGGTTTCAACACCTGGATACTAGTCTAAGGTCTGAGCGCTAATACAAAGTATTCACGACAGCAGACACCGAGCAAATGCCGAACGAAGGCTTAAGAAGCAGAGGGAGACTCTCAGCCACTCCCACCTCGGAAATCCGCCAATCCGAGCAGCGAGAGTCACCTCTGACGTCAGCCGACCGGCAGGTCAGCTGACGCGCCTTCTCCAAGCATAAAGGTCCTGTCTCCGCTTGTGCCCGCGCGAGACAGAAACCCTGTGAGCTGGAGATAAGACTGCTCTTGGCGTGCTAGACGCCGAGAGGAGAAAGAAAGCCTGAGTGCAGGGGACATAGGTGGCTGCGGACATACCCTGCTCGTCCGCAGCCACAAATTCATTGATTGTTACAGCTATACATTCATTTTGACTAGACCCATGTTAAGGAGAAGGCCCCAAAAATGTTACGTTCGGAAACTTGGAGTGGTTTCCACCGAAAAGGCTGGGCATGGTAGCTTCTTGGATTGGTGGTTGCGTATTGTGTGGCATAACGGTTGGTCTCAGCCACAATTAAGTCGTAGAGACCAGCAGTGATCAGAAAAAAAAAATTCTATCACTGTAGTGGGGCGGGTGAGCAGGGTCGTACTGACCCACCGAACTTCCGTGGAAAAATTCGGTGGGCCCCCTTTAACAGGCGTGACGTCACAGTCACATGGCTAGAGAGGGCCCTTCTCTTATAGGTCTGCGCACCTGCCGCAGCCCGCAGACCTATAAGAGGCAGGCCTGATCATTGTGGGACAAGCTCCGCCTTACGCCGCATCACGCCGCCTGGCACCAGACAGACTGTGAGTCTGCGGCCTGTCTGGAGACGCCGCAGCTCGCCCCAGCCAGCTGCAAGGGGAACGCCTGGCCAGTGCAGTAAGTGGGAGGAGGCAGCTGCTTGCCACACAACGTCTGACGCCAGCCGCGGCCCGCCGGGACCTGCTGCCACGCTGCCAGTCAGGCTCAGCAGAGCTGCCCTGCACACGGCGGGCTCCTTTGTGTGTGTGGTGTTAGGGGGAGGTGGGGAGGGGAGAGGAGACTCACTCAGCAGCCCACTGAGCACAGCCAGACCCTGTCACTCACTACCTAACGGCCGGGGGTCCCTGTCACTCACTACCTAACGGGGGTCCTGTCACTCACTAATGGCCGGGGGTCCCTGTCACTCACTACCTAATGGAGGTCCTGTCACTCACTACCTAACGGCCGGGGGTTCCTGTCACTTACTACCTAACAGGGGTCCTGTCACTCACTAACGGCCGGGGGTTCCTGTCACTCACTACCTAACGGGAGTCCTGTCATTCACTAACGGCTGGGGGTCCCTGTCACTCACTACCTAACGGGGGTCCTGTCACTCACTACCTAACGGGGTTCCTGTCACTCACTACCTAATGGGGGTTCTGTCACTCACTACCTAACGGCCGGGGGTCCCTGTCACTCACTACCTAACGGCTGGGGGTCCCTGTCACTCACTACCTAATGGCCGGGGGTCCCTGTCACTCACTACCTAACGGCCGGGGGTCCTTGTCACTCACTACCTAATGGCCGGGGGTCCTTGTCACTCACTACCTAACGGCCGGGGGTCCTTGTCACTTACTACTTAACGGGGGTCCCTGTCACTCACTAACTAACTGGGGTCCCTGTCACTCACTAACTAACTGGGGTCCCTATCACTCACTAACTAACCTGGGGTCCCTGTCACTCACTACTTAACTGGGGGTCCCTGTCACTCACTACCTAACGGGGTCCCTGTCACTCACTAACTAACCTGGGGTCCCTGTCACTCACTACCTAACTGGGGGTTCCTGTCACTCACTACCTAACGGGGGGATATCTGCCGCCAATCTAATTGTATCTTGGGGGAAATCTGCCGCCAATCTACTTGCATTTTGTGGGGATATCTGCTGTCAGTCTAATTGCAATTTGTGGGGATATCTGCCACCAATCTAATTGTATTTTGTGGGGAAATCTGCCGCCAATCTAATTGCATTTTGTCTGGAAATCTGCTGCCATTTGACTACTTGATGAATTATCATGAGGCATGTAACTACCGTACTTGATTATTTTTATCTAAAATGTATCTGGTCGGACCTAATCTCTGTGAATAACACCGCTACTTATTTTGTGTTTTTTTTTGTCTGCCTATGACCCATCATGAGCACGCCCATGTTCCAGTGCGTGGTGACACCCATCTATTTTTGCTGCGGCGCACTTTGCGCGCCGCATGTGGACATGTCCTTATTGGAGACTGTCCTCAGAAGTGCTCACAATCTACTCCCTACCATAATCATGCAAAATTTCTAGAGTACATGTGTATGTGAGCCCAAAATGGGGGGGAGTGATTGGGGGGGGGGGGGGGCGAGCGGGCCCCAGGCTGAAACTTTCTTGGTGGGCCTTTGGTGTCCCAGTCCGACCCTGCATGTGAGGGTTTGGCCGGGTAATCAGAAGCCCGCAGGGGGCAGATTAGGGCCTGCTCTGATGAATAGGAGTGCTAGGGGGTGACAGGTGGTGACAGGAGGTGATTGATGGGTGTCTCAGGGGGTGATTAGAGGGGAGAATAGATGCAATCAATGCACTGGGGAGGTGATCGGAAGGGAGTCTGAGGGGGATCTGAGGGTTTGGCCAAGTGATCGGGAGCCCACACAGAGCAAATTAGGGCCTGATCTGATGGGTAGGTGTGCTAGGGGTGGCAGGTGGTGACCAAGTGATCGGGAGCCCACACAGAGCAAATTAGGGCCTGATCTGATGGGTAGGTGTGCTAGGGGTGGCAGGTGGTGACAGGAGGTGATTGATGGGTGTCTCAGGGTGTGATTAGAGGGGGGAATAGATGCAATCAATGCATTAGGGGGAGTTTGAGGGTGATCTGAGGGCATGGGCGGATGATTGGATGCCCGCAAGGGGCAGATGAGGGTCTGATCTGATGGGTATGATGGGTAGCAGTGGCAGGTGGTTACAGGGGGTGATTGATGGGTGATCAGTGGGTGATTAGAGGGAAGAACAGATGTAAATAATGCACTGGGGAGGTGATCAGGGGGGGTCTGAGGGTGAACTGAGGGTGTGGGCGGTGTTTGGGTGCCCGCAAGGGGCAGATTAGGGTCTGATCTGATGGGTAGCAGTGACAGGTGGTGAAAGGGGGTGATTGATAGGTGATCAGGGTGTGATTAGAGGGGAGAATAGATGCAAGCAATGCACTGGCGAGGTGATCAGGGGGGTCTGAGGGCGATCTGAGGATGTGGGCGGGTAATTGGGTGCCCGCAAGGGGCAGATTAGGGTCTGATCTGATGGGTAGCAGTGACAGGTGGTGACAGGGGGTGATTGATATGTGATAAGTGGGTGATTAGAGGGGAGAACAGATGTAAATAATGCACTGGGGAGGTGATAAGGGGTGTCTGAGGGCAATCTGAGGGTGTGGGCGGGTGCTTGGGTGCCCGCAAGGGGCAGATTAGGGTCTGATCTGATGGGTAGCAGTGTCAGGTGGTGACAGGGGGTGATTGATGGGTGATCAATGGATGATTAGAGGGGAGAACAGATGTAAATAATGCACTGGGGAGGTGATAAGGGGGGGTCTGAGGGTGATCTGAGGGTGTGGGCGGTGTTTGGGTGCCCGCAAGGGGCAGATTAGGGTCTGATCTGATGGGTAGCAGTGACAGGTGGTGAAAGGGGGTGATTGATAGGTGATCAGGGTGTGATTAGAGGGGAGAATAGATGCAAGCAATGCACTGGCGAGGTGATCAGGGGGGTCTGAGGGCGATCTGAGGATGTGGGCGGGTAATTGGGTGCCCGCAAGGGGCAGATTAGGGTCTGATCTGATGGGTAGCAGTGACAGGTGGTGACAGGGGGTGATTGATGGGTGATAAGTGGGTGATTAGAGGGGAGAACAGATGTAAATAATGCACTGGGGAGGTGATAAGGGGTGTCTGAGGGTAATCTGAGGGTGTGGGCGGGTGCTTGGGTGCCCGCAAGGGGCAGATTAGGGTCTGATCTGATGGGTAGCAGTGTCAGGTGGTGACAGGGGGTGATTGATGGGTGATCAATGGGTGATTAGAGGGGAGAACAGATGTAAATAATGCACTGGGGAGGTGATAAGGGGGGTATAAAGCCGATCTGAGGGTGTGGGCGGGTGTTTGGGTGCCCGCAAGGGTCAGATTAGGGTCTGATCTGATGGGTAGCAGTGACAGGTGGTGAAAGGGGGTGATTGATAGGTGATCAGGGTGTGATTAGAGGGGAGAATAGATGCAAGCAATGCACTGGCGAGGTGATCAGGGGGGTCTGAGGGCGATCTGAGGATGTGGGCGGGTAATTGGGTGCCCGCAAGGGGCAGATTAGGGTCTGATCTGATGGGTAGCAGTGACAGGTGGTGACAGGGGGTGATTGATGGGTGATAAGTGGGTGATTAGAGGGGAGAACAGATGTAAATAATGCACTGGGGAGGTGATAAGGGGGGTCTGAGGGCAATCTGAGGGTGTGGGCGGGTGTTTGGGTGCCCGCAAGGGGCAGATTAGGGTCTGATCTGATGGGTAACAGTGACAGGTGGTGATAGGGGGTGATTGATGGGTGATTGATGGGTGATCAGTGGGTGATTAGAGGGGAGAACAGATGTACACAATGCATTTGGGATGTGATCTGAGGGCGGGTCTTCGGGCGATCTGAGGGTGTTGGCGGGTGATCAGGTGCCCGCAAGGGGCAGGTTAGGGTCTGATCTGAAGGGGCGGCAGTGACAGGGGGTGATTGATGGGTGATTGACAGGTGATCAGTGGGTGATTACAGGGGATAATAGAATGTCATTCTGGTATAATTGTAGAATTTGTCTGGGTGTCTGTGCAGATCCTCATACAAATTCCAAAACTGGCCCTTGTCCATTCTGTCAGCAACTATAGGATGCACCCAGTACCTCCTTGTCCTTCTCCTTCTCCTCATCAGTATAGCATTAACTAGAATTACTGCTAGTACAGCATACATTTTCAAATTCCACACAAAACAACCTGTCAGATAGACAGCTACTGTGTACAGGATCAGCAGGATGTGACATCAGTGAATAAAAAATAAAAACATTTGAAAGTTAACAGGAACCTGTTATTCATCCTGAAAAATGCACAAATCAAAAAACACATACCAACGCATACCAACGCATATGCACAACGCACAGAAACGCGTATCTCAACGAGTACAAACACGTACTCTACACACATACGCTTCTGTCAGGTTTTTCCAGCGTTGTAGTCTGAACGAGGCCTTACAGGTGATTGATTGGTTAAGGGGAACAAGTGTTCCCCTGAGCCCCTGTGAATGAATCAACATGCCTCGAATTGCCTTATGGTAAATCTAACCCTGGGTAAGATGATGTGGCTAACTTGGATTTAGAGAAGCAGGATAAACTCAGAAGTGGTAGAAAGCCTTATGGTGGCCATACATGGTACAATAAAAACGTTTCATTATCTCGTTTATTCGATCTAAATGATCGAATCGAATGAAAGTTGAAAATATTTTTTTTATTTCGATCAAGAAATTTGAACGATTATCCCGTTTTTTTTGAGAAAAATCAGATCGGACATGCTGGAAAAATCTTTATATTCGATCTAACGGAATAATCGAACTAAATTATCTAATTGAAAAAAAATGAAAAATTGTACCATGTATGGCCACCATTAGAGTGATTGCAAGAGGTTTGTGTAAGTCTATGCCTTGGGGGTAGTCAGTATTGGAACACTGATAGGAATGGATGAAAGTAGAATGAATTATAGGAGGTGGTGGTCATAGAATGAGAAAGTAACATTAGATAAATATGAAAAGAGCAGAGGACAATTAAAAAGAGGTCAGGTGAGTCTCAGCAGAGGGCCATTGTGAAAGCGTAAAGGAATAGATGTTTAGTAGCAACCAGGTTGTTGGTGTCAATGGAGATTTTGGAGCTGCCTCAGAAGATTGTCATAATGTCAGTGGATAGGCAAGGGGACATCAAATCAAAGTAGAAATTGAACCAGCAAAAGAGTGAGTGAGCCTGGGGAATGGTAAATAATAGCAATTTTAAGGTAGAAGCGTAATTAACTTCATATTGCAAAAAGAGAAAATAGGGTATGGATGGCTTTGTCATCAAATGTTAACAGTGCTTAGATTAGATTAGCGTATGCCATCCCCACCATCTTGATTATTATCTGGTCTTGGAGTATGGCTAAACTGTAGCCTCTCTACAACAGTGCAACATCTGAGCAGTAATAACATATAACAGATATACATATTGGCATGACATTTGACCACATTTAACACTTATTTTGGTGCTCTTTGATACAATGTTATCATTAGCGCTTACAGAGTTCATTAAAATTAATTAGTATTATTCAGGACTGTGTATACCTGCAATAGAATGTCTTGTGTGGTATTATCAATTGGAATGAAAAACAGTATTGTTTTTGTGTAGTCTTGTTTTTTCTCATGCACACTACTCACCTCATGTTCTCATCTTTCTATAGGGAGATAGCAGAACTTCAGAAGAGACTAGCAAAGTCTGAAGAAGAAGCACAAAGACTCATCGTCTCCATCAAGGATAAGGACAGGGAGCTGAAGCGTGCTCAACACCATAGCAGCCTTCTAGTCCAGATATGCCAGAGACGGCCACTCTTGGATACTTTGGTTTCTCTCATGGCTGAAGCAGAAGGGATCCCTTGTGTGCCATCCTCAGGGTTGGAAAGAAGCAATGGTCTCCTGAATGCTGCAGATTACTCTTCGAGAGAGGAAGACCTTGAAGATTCAGACACTGACAGAACACTTTTTGGAACTACTGTCTGAGGCAAACACATTTTATGTAAATGTACACTTTTTGGGAATTGAAGCCAGTATCTACTTGAGTATTATTATTATTTTTTATAAATCTATATATTCAATCAGAGAAAATATATAATGTAGATTCATATCATATACTGTAAGTGCATAATGGCCACATGAAAAAGTTAAAATTTACCAAAAGGGAATTTAAAAAAAGAAACAAAAGTCCGCATGTTACAACTGATGTTGACATATGTTTTCTTATATTATTTACTTTCAGAGCCATATGGAAAGTTTTGTACCCCCTAAAAAATTAAAAATCTTTACACTTCAGCCAAGCTGCTCTTAAAGCAAGATAAGTCCGGGCCTTCAATCTGGTTATTGGGTAAAAAAAAATCATGTGTCAGAAAAATATACAGCAAAAGAAGGAGAATGATCTAACTTTGGGAAGCAAAAATATTGCCAAGTATGCTATTAGTGATGTAGCGAACATTACATTTTCGGTTCTCGAACGTGAATTTTCTGCAAAAGTGCGCAAACAGACGAATCTGGCAAACCGCCATAGACTTCAATGGGAAGGTGAATTTTAAAACCTATAGGGACTATTTCTGGCCATAAAAGTGATGGGAATGTTGTTTCAAAGGGCCTAACACCTGGACCGTGGCATGCCAGAGGGCGACCCATGGAAAAAGTCCCACCAAAAATTACGTAGCTGACGCAGAGTTTAGTTTTAGGGCCTGTACACACTGAAAAACGCAGGCAAAAACGCAAGCGCATGCGTTTTTAAAGTGCCTGCAGTTTTAAAAACGCATGCGCTTTTGCCTGCGTTTTTTGTGCGTTTGCGTTTTTCTTGTAATTGCTGATTGGCTAAAGAATCCTTTGTTTTTTTTCTAGTTTACATTTCAACAGGAATCAGGAGATTGCAGAGTCTTCTGGGATACTGACTTCTGAAAAACGCAGGCAAAAACGCAAGCACATGCGTTTTTAATGCGTTTTTCATGCGCTGCGCTTAAAAAAGCGCAGCAGGCACTGCGTTTGCGTTTTTTTTAAAAACGCATCGCACCAGTGTGTACAAGTCATCACGATTTTCATTCTTTTTCAAAAGACCTTGCGTTTTTAAAAACGCATGCGTTTTTAAAAACGCAACGCAAGCGCAGCAGTGTGTACAGGCCCTTAATCTCTAAAGGGCAGAAATCACAGTACATTCCTAAATTTGTGGAATTAAGTGCTTTAAAATGTCCAGTTTGCATATACGGCGATATGGTAGTGTAAGGGTTATGCCCGGTTCATACTGACAGTCGAAATGCCGAGTTTAACGCACTGCAAACAACCGCAAAGAGCTTTAGTGATGACGTCAGGTGAGCAAATCATTTTTACTAGTTGACACCCCTAGGACATAAATGTTAGCTCTCTCGGCGCAGTCTTTGTGTAGTGGTGTGTAGTAGCCGCCGTGATTGTGCGCATGTTTGCAGGAGTGCAGGCGATTGCAGTTTACCAACCCCTACGGTCGGGCTGAGGTAGTTCAGTGACAGTTAGGTGACCACAAAACACTGATTATGCACTGAGGCCTTATACAGGGGGCAGTAGTGGATACTAGATGCTGGTAGTGGTGGTGAAGGATTATTGGGTTATGGTCGGTGCACTACTGGGACCAGACGACCTGTCTCCAACAGCTAACGTGTGCACTAGACACACAGGGATGCAATACAATAACAAGAAAAAGAAAAACAGCCCTCAGAAGGGTGAACTACTGAAGTACTAAGCACTGACTGCACCTGTCTGTAACAGATAAAGTGCACTGAGTGGACACACTGAACATCAACATCACAAGGTCAAAACAGAGCCTTTAGAAGGGCTCTGGGGTTATGTAGATGGTGAATTGGTATTGTAGCAGCAAGAAACTCCACTGGGGACACAGAACACAGGCCTAACTAATGCTTTCCTTATCTGCAGGCAGCACACTTTCCCTGATCTGCCTAGCACAGAAACCAAACACAGACTGCAAAACAGCGGCTGTGCTGGCTTTCTGATAGGTGTGCGTGTGTGGGGGGGGGGGAGGGGGTGTCAGGTGGGAGGGATAGCTGATTGGCTACCATGTGTCTGCTGACTCTGGGGTGAGGGGTCAAAGTTTGGCTCCATTATGGTGTATAGGGGGAGGGTCAAACAAACACGCCATGTGTTCGCCTGAGGGGGCGAACGTGAACACCCATTGTTCGCTGCAAAACAGTTCGGGCAATTTCTATATGCTATACGTGTATCCATCTATCTGGTTATAAACCATAGCCAAAAGGTCAGATATATTATTGATTTAATCTCTTGAGTACTCTTTTAATTGTGCTGTGACCACAAATAAAATCTATTTTAAAGATGTCTAAAAGGGATATGGCGTCTGCTAGTTTTATTCACAATAAAAAAAAGTAATTTTTTACATAAGATGAAAAATTATCTCCTGGGAGAAAACTCAGTATAAAAAAGTTAATTGGATAAGGGCCAGTGACCCAGAATAAAAGTTACCAGACACAGACAACAATTAAAAACTGAAAGGAGTTTTACACCCTCCCTGAGTCTACTCAAACCCTTCAAAAATGTTTTGGGTGTTTATTAGGCAAGAAAGTAAAGGGGAATACTGTTCTTATTGCACCAATAAAGTACAACTTTGAACTACTGCAGCTGTGATCTAGATCCTACTGTTGGTGATGTTTTTGTGAAGTACTGCTTTAATGTCCCACAACTTATAAATAAGTCACCTGCTCATATAGTACTTTAGTAGCCTTTTGTAACGAATGGGGAATTATCTCCGTGGTCAGCGCACAAGCTGTGCGCTGACACTGCGGAAATCCTCCACAAGCGTCTGAATAACAGAACCCAGCTTTGGTGCAATGCAGCTGTGGAGTGCAGAGGAATAAACCATCTGCACTGCCACAGATGCCAGATAGGAATTGTACGAGGGGAAGCAATACAGGGCAAGATGGCCCCTAGTGAGAGAGAGTGAGCACAGCGACAGAATGTATGTATGTCCACCAATCTAGTCGCCACCCGGCGACAGTGAACACACACCAGCGAAGACCAAGTGGGAAAGATTGCTAATAGCGACACAAGACTGAGTAAAGACAGAGCATAGGTGTAGTAAGAAAGACACAGCAAACCATAACAATCAGAGCGCCAAGGAAAATAACAAACGCACTCGCTAAACGCGGTCACCGCACGAGAAGCGCAACAGCGACAAAACACGTTAATGGTGTGGTCTCCGCACGAGAAGCGCAACAGAGACAAAACGCGCCAACCCTGACTAACAAAAGAACACAGGAAACACAAACAAACAAATAACAGAAACGCTTGCTAATCGGTTGCCTTACCTCAGGCAACAGCAAGCGTTTGCTCCAGACAAACAGACAACAGGAACAAGTCAGATAGGATCCACTGCTCTTCCGCAAGAGCGAGTGCGATCCGCACAACAAGATAGACAGAAGGAGTAGCCAGTAACTACCGCAGCTCTGGCTACACTCCTAGACAGAACATAGAGAGATCCACCGCCTCTACCGCTAGGGCGAATGCGATCCCAACAGACAGAGCGATTTTCCTGTCGACCGCCGCTTGCGACAGAACAATCGCAACAGAAAGACACAACAAGGCAATACAGATAATACGACCTCACTAAGCTAGAAGGAATACAAGTGCACTCCCGAGGAACTACTCTAAGATAGCAATATTAGCAAACAATAAGCAGAGGGCTGAGACTCCAGGCAAGTTAGCAGGAACAAACCTTCATGACCAGCAGGGAATTCTGGGAGGAAATGGTATTTATACTGCAAGCTATCAAAGGAAGCAGCTAAGCAATTTGCATGACAAGTGGATGCAAATTCCTCACCAGAACAGCAACTCTGCAACTTGCAGAGTTGCGACGGGTCTCTTTTCCAGGGACCTGCAGCACTCAAAAATGCTCAAAAAGCTGTCTGCCTGTGCAGACAGCAGAGCAGATAATTACACCTTTGTTTTTAATACAAAGAAAAGAATTGTAGTCGCTCAATCAGGCCAATAGTTAACACAGTGATGGCGAACCTTTTACAGGCAATGGCCTCAATTCTAGTAGGGTTTTCAAGCAAATTACCGCATGTATGGTAATTTTACTGCATGCGGTAATGGCATTTAGCAATTCTGATAGGTTTTAGTCATGTTTTACCTAATGCAGTAAATTTTAGTCATGAATTACCACTTGCGGTAAATTATGCGGTAATTCATGCAGTCATTTGCATTACCGAAAATCACTATTTTAATGGAAATGAGGGGGTATGTTCACACATAATTTACTGATCAGTTTAAGACCTGCCTGTACCTGACAGTAAAGTCAATCTGTATGTGTTTTGCAGTTTTTAGTGAAGTTCCTATTGCTGTTTTAGTGGAGTTCCTATTCAGGCTGTGTAATAGAAAAGAATAGTAGAAATAAAATTAAAAATTCCAAATATTTACTGGAATCTTTTTATAGGGGATACCTATAAATATATTTTTCACAGGTTGAAACTTGATCAAATACTCCTCCCCCCCCCCCCCCCCCCCTAAAAAAGAAAAAAAACCAAAGACTATCCTAACTGGAATACAATTAAAGACTACTATTATTTATTTACTGCATGCTAACCGCCGCAATACCGCACTTTTTACCACATGTTTTACTGCATGTTAGGAAGTGCTGAAAAATCTTTCAGAATTGCTAAAAAAAAAAAGAGGAAAATCCCCAATGAAGTATTTTACAGACAAAAAAATATTTACCGCACATAGCTACCAGAATTGATTCCAATGGTTATAAAGGGCAACCACAAGTTCAGTAAATAAAAAGGTAAAATACAATATTGGTGATCAGAAGTAGGTCCATTTCCAATATGAGAGTCAGGGCAAGTTGCAAGCAAATATAGTCTAGAAACAGCCAAGAAAATTTGATAAATTCATGGCAACTCACAGGATCAACAGAGTTCAGACAGGATGCAAAGTCATTTGCCATTTTGCGATTCAGCATTGCAATCGCCGCTAGTGGAAAAGGGCCCTGAGTGACAGCTGTGAAGCAAAGACAGACTGCAAGATAGACAGCAAGGGTTACAAACACATAGTAAGACAGGAGAAAAGCAAAAGCAGAAATGGATGCAATGTGGAAGGGAAGCTGCATGGATAAGCCTGTGGATCCATTCATTTTACTTAAAAGTGTCTACAGTAAATGCTGGGAAGGCTAAAAAAAGGAGCAGATGGCTCTGCAACATTGGCATACATTAGTCACAAATCTGGAACCCACTAGCAGTGCTTTTCTTAGCCTTTTCTAAGCGCTTGTGATTTGATAAGCTCTTGCAAATGTAATGCTATGCGTGTGATCCCACTTGGAGGATGTGATTTTATAAAAATCACTCAGCATTGCATTAGCAAGAGCTTTTCAAATCACTAGTGCTAAGGCCTGGAACCCACTAGCAGTACGTTACTAAGCCATTTCTAAGCACTTGTGATTTGAAAAGCTCTTGCTAATGTAATGCTATCGGTGTGATTCCACTTGAGTGATGTGATTTTTTAAAAATCCCCCATAGCACGCATGTCTTTTTTCAACCCAAATAACTATGTAACTATGTAGCAATGCATTAGCAAGAGCTTTTCAAATCACTAGTGCTTAGAATGGCTGCTAGTGGGTTTGAGCCCTTAGAAAAGGCAGCTAGTGGGTCCCAGGTCTAAGCTATAATTGCATGTCTGAGCTTTTGATAATTGTTCATATGTACAGGAAGATGTTTTGCAATGGACCATTTACATTTAAAGAGAACCAGAGGCTGGATCTGCCTATACAGCCCAGCCTCTGTTGCTATCCCAAACCCCACTAAGGTCCCCCTGCACTCTGCAATCCCTCATAAATCACAGCCATGCTGTGAGGCTGTGTTTACATCTGTAGTGTCAGTCTCAGCTGCTCCCCCGCCTCCTGCATAGCTCCGGTCCCTGCCCCCGTCCCTTCCCTCCAATCAGCAGGGAGGTAAGGGATGCAGGCGGGGACTGGAGTTCTGCAGGAGGTGGGAGAGCAGCAGACTGACACTATAGAGATAAACACAGCCAGCTCTGACAAGCTGTTTGTCAGCAGCGTGGCTGTGATTTATGAGGGATTTCAGAGTGCAGGGGGACCTTAGGGGGGTTTGGGATAGCAACAGAGGCTGGGCTGTATAGGCAGATCCAGCCTCTGTATGCAGATAATATTCTTCAAACCCAGCTCGGGTTCTCTTTAAAAAGGGATTCAGAATAAACTGATGCTTTAAAGGAGGGATGTGGTCCAAGATTTTTTGGGAAAAAATGATGTCAAGGGGCAAGGATATGAGCACATCCACATAGTTGATCAAAGAGTGCTGAAAAAAATGAATAAAATGAAAACGCATTCTTGCATTTAAATTTTGCCCAGCTATGAATTTCCCAAACTGGCTAAGGTCTTTTGCCTGCTAGTTTGTTTTTTTGCACTTTGGAAAATGCATGAGTATTGTGATTTGATTTTTTAATAGTGCATGGAAGCACAGCATTAATGCATTCTGGATTTTCATTTCATTCAATGGATATGCATTAAAAAAATAAACACAAACTCAGTGTGCTTTTTTTGGCGTCTCCTCCATAGAAATGTTAACACAAACATGCATAAATATGCAGGAACTTGCAAAAAAAGTAAGGAAATGCCTTGTTTTTCTAATACTGTAAACACATTTTATAGTGGGAATGGGCTATGAAGCTGAAGTTACTCTTTTTTTGCAAGCCTGGAATTTGTACTCTCTTAGTAAGTATGGCCTGTCTAGAAACTTCCTATCATGCTACAGACATAATTAGATGCACAGGTGGGAACTTGTTACTTACTGAATACCTAGTGACTAATCCAATGACTGGCAGCAAACCTGGGCACACCCATATCAAGATGGTGGGTGTGGTTAAGATTTTTATTGTTAGACACCAATAAAAAGAAAACATGTTTCACGGGGACCTGCCCACTTCTCAGGTCATTTGAGCTATGTATCTCCATTTCAGAGCGCCAAATGACTCAGAGTACCTCCCCCCATTTTCCATTGTCTCCTCCCCTTGTCCCAGGGGTTACCTCTGCAACTACATCCAGTGGTCCTTTCTTTTTTTCTGGAGCGCAACCTACGTTGACCCAACCAAGTCATCATAACTGCGTAAAAATGGTCCTTTTAAACCATGTTTGTGAGTAGTAGTTATTTTTTATTTTTCCCACTTCCCAGAAATTCAACATTATTGGTCCTCCCGATGCTCTTTTTGCCTACTTTTCTTACCGATACCTGGGTTTCCAAACCTGAAATTCATATATATCGGACCTCCCAGAACCCATATCAAAGTGACTATGAACTAAACAGGTCATTTGGATGCCAGCAGCCGCAGGGTGAAATGGATGCTGCATAAACTGTAATATTAATTGTGGCTTTACTGGTGTCTACATGGTAATTTGGGCGCTGGTATTGCTAAAGTGGGGATTGTATATGGCCATTGCCTGCAGCTGGAATAGCGGAGATTGGGCCTGGGGAAAGTGGTGATAGCCGTGGCTATTTGGGCAGTGTGCGTGGCAGTGAAAGTGGCATATGGGCCTGGACTGTGGTAGGCGCCTGGCTATAACCTGTGCCTACCAAGCAATCTGGGCACCATGGGATGAAGTAAAAATTGTGCAGAAGTGGTTTTGTTGTACTGGGAGGACCATATTCGTGTCCAATTGTATAAATTATAATAACAAGAATATTTAAACCCAGGTGCAAGCACTGGCAGAACTCATAGTAAGGGCCTAAGCCCACTAACGCAGTTGTGTCTGCTCCTGTCCGCTTTTCAGCATTTGTAACATTGCTGTGTAACTGAAAAGTGGACACAACAGTGTCAGCGGGCTCAGGCCCTAAACAAATTCAACACACCATGAGCCAGTATTGATGCACAACTACAGTATATTTAATCAAAGTATGCGTTGATGTTCATACATCTATACTTAAGCCTATAAGGCTATCTTCCACTGTTGTACGAGGTACCTGAGACACTAATAAGTGACGTACATTACGGCTTATATCAAGCAATATTAATATCAACACAATATATTCACCAATTTGTTGGACCTCAAAGTTCAACAGGCTGGTATGCAATAGCCACATCGGTCTATAAACAATGTCAATGTTCTAGAAATAGGATAATTGTGGCTATAGCTCCCTGGTGATCAATCTAACAGTTAGAAATCTGGATAGATAATGGTACCAGAGGGAACAATTAGTTACTGATCAATATGATCCAATATATAATATCAGCTCAATATCATATAATATTAGGAAATAATATGATGGTGCCAGTTAAAAGTTTTTCATACCATTCTTCTTGATGCCAACTTAACTGAAAATCTTGTTACATCTAACGATGCGGTGCTGTTTCCTTTAGTTTTAATTACCTTTCTGTGTCCTAGTCTCCTCCAGCATCTCCCTCAGCGTTGCTCCCAGTCCCCATTATCGCTATTTCTTCGAGTGGTTTACCCCAGAAGTTGCTTTGTCTTCAGCTCCACTCCCAAAGCACAGCAGCGTTTGTGAACCAGTTCGGCATAGATTAACCACTGCAATCAAATCCATCCATCAAGTTACAATAATTTATATACAATAAATATGGATTGAATTCAGCTTAGTTAACCACTTTACCCCCGCCCGTACGAATTTCTCCGTCCCTTTTTCCATCCTTTAACCCCGAGGGACGGAGAAATCCGTACTTTCCGCGCTCCCGCCGCTGCCCGCGCTCCCGCTCGCTCTAGCGCGCCCTCCCGCGGGTAAACACGCCGCCCGCCGCTCGCCCGGGGATCAATGAACGGGAAAATCCATTCCCGTTCGTTGATCTAAGCCCCGCAATGATCCGCTGCTTTTCCGCTAAGCAGCGCGATCATTGTGAAAAAAAAAACCATACCCAGCCTCCTACTACTTCCTCCAAGCATCCGGAAGGAGGCACCCGGGGACAAAGACAGTTTTTGCGCCCCCCCCAGCAAGCCGTCTCTCACACATGTGGGGGTGCAGCAGCCCCACCCACTAAGCGCCCTCACAGTGCTGTGACCGGGGACATATGTCCCCCCTTGCCCACCCTTAGCTACGCTCCTGCCCCAAGGTAAGGGCTGCAACCTTACGTTCAGTGATGGGGAGAGATTGTCTGCATGTTTACCAGCACCTCACACTGTCAGACACTGACAAGCTTGATGTACAGAAAACACTGGATGCATGACAAAGCTATTTCATGCCTGCCAGGAACACCGTATATGAGATATGCGTCTTCAATACTACAGAACAAGGTCAGTCAGAGAATATAGACCATTATGTCACAAAGCTGAAACAACAAGCTGAAACATGTGAATTTGCTGAACTGCACAATGAACTTATTAGAGACAGAATAGTACTTGGATCAAAAGATATCAATGCAAGGAGAAGAATGCTGAGGATGTCTGTCCTGAGCTTACAAAAAGCTATAGACATGTACAGAAGCCATGAACTTACAGAACTCCAGCTACAGACAATGCAAGACAGCAAGACAGAGAAAGAGACTGTTCATTACACTACAAAGTCACAGAACAGAAATGAGCAGACACCCAGAATAAGAGCACAAAGCAATGCAGGGGTGAGCAGGAACTGTAAATATTGTGGAAGGAGTCACACCAGGGGCAGGGAGCACTGTAAAGCTTTTGGCAGACCATGCAACAAATGCAAGAGACTAAATCATTTTGCTAGTGTCTGCAGACAGAAAACAGAAATTATACGAATGACTTCAGAATGGGAAAACAGCAGATTTGAGGAATCTGTCCTCACTGTTAGGGCCCATTTCCACTAGGGCGGTTTCGCCGGCGATTCTGCAGAGTTTCCCCGCACATGATTCGCACGGGGAAACTCTGCCATAGGGGATGACAGCGCCGCGGCGGAATCGCTTGCGGGAGCGATTCGCCCGGAACCCCCCGCAGATTTCGCCGTGGAGGCTGCGAATCCCATAGCCGTGCATGGCACGGTTTAATGGGATTCGCCTGCGATCCCACCCACCGGCTCAGTGCGGCGTGCGTCTGCGAGACGCACGCCGCACTAGTGGAGACGAGCCCTTATACATCTGATTGGATCAGTCAGTTCCACAGAATCAGGATCAGAATCATATTTATTTTGCCAAGTGCGGCAGTTGCCACACCTGGAATTGTTTGTGGTGCACGGCATTGAGCATAGTGCAAAAAAGGCATTGAACATAGAAGTACAAATACACATGCAAAGAAGAACAGACATAGAGTAAGTACATACCAGCTATTTAGGCCTAGGTGCAAATTCACATGAAATGAAGAACAGAATCAGTACATATGAGCTATTTAGGCTTAGGTGACAGTCATGCTCAGGGCCGGATTTAGCATAAGGCACTGTAGGCATGTGCCTACAGGCACCTGATGATGGAAAGGCGGCTTACTCCCCTCCCTAAGTGCCTCCCTCCCGCCTTACCTATGCAGAGTACCGAGCAGAGTGTAAATGAGAGGTTACACGCCCTGCTCTCAGCTTTCTACTGACCAGATCTCCCTTCAGTTGGGGGCACCTCTAACTACCTAATACTTGGAGGCACCTCTAGCTACTTAATATTGACGATAGCTCTGACTACTTTATACTAAGAGGCACCTATATCTACTTATGACAGGCAAGTGAGCTAAGGGAGAAGTGACAGCAGGGCCAGCAAGCACACTTGTAGGTTCATGGAGGACGAAGTCTAGGGTGCCAGTACATCTGTGCCTATAGGCTCCTGTGAGGTAAATTCGGGCCTGGTCATGCTATTGAATTTTGCTGGGTGTGGGGAAGGAGCACTGTTTGGGGGAAAAAGGAGTTCCTATGCCAGGAGGTTTTGATGGAAATAGTTCTGTAACGGTGGTCTGAGCGCATGTGGTTGAAGCAGCGGCTGCCGGGTGGTGGGGATCATGCATGACCCTGTTCGCCCTTGTTCTCAGCCTGGATGCGTAGAGGTGGTCTAGTGGTGGCAGGGGTGTACCGATAATTCTTCCTGTGGCATTGATTACCCTTTGTAGTCTGTATTTGTCACTTGTGGTTGTGCCTCCATACCAAAAGATGATAGAGGAGCAAAGGATAGACTCGATGGTAGTAGTGTAGAAGCTTGACATCAACTCCTGCGGCATACCAAACTTCCTCAGTTGTCTTAGGAAGAACAACCGTTGCTGAGCCTTCCTTTGGCATATAGTGGTATTTTCACTCCATCTCAAGTGTTTGGTGATGGTAGTGCCCAAGAACCGAACACTTGATTCTCTGGTGACCTCGGTGCCTTTGATGAAGACTGGGTTGAGTGGGGGAGGGTGCTTTCTGAAGTCCACAACCAACTCGACAGTCTTTGCAGCGTTTAGGACGAGCATGTTATCCTTACACCAATTGCAGATTTGCGCAATCTCACTGCGGTAGGTGCATTCATCCCTTCCACCGATGAGGCCAAGGATGGTGGTGTCATCCGCAAATTTAATGACCTCAACGCAGTCGACAGCTGAGGTACATCTGTTTGTATACAGGGAAAAGAGGATCAGAGACAGTACACACCCTTGGG
Source organism: Hyperolius riggenbachi (assembly GCF_040937935.1). Taxonomy (NCBI): domain Eukaryota; kingdom Metazoa; phylum Chordata; class Amphibia; order Anura; family Hyperoliidae; genus Hyperolius; species Hyperolius riggenbachi. Next base: position 295,593,627 of record NC_090646.1, on the reverse strand, counting down.
GGCGCCAGTATTTGTGGTCCTCACTCGGGAAAGGCAGCTGCCAGGCTTGACCCGTTGTGTCCTATTTGTGAGGAAGTCCTTGATCCAAGCGCAGAGAGTTTGATCAAGCCTGAGTTGAACTAAGTTGTTATACAAGATGTCTGGGCAGATTGTATTAAAAGCAGAGCTAAAGTCTAGGAAGAGGATCCTAGCGTAGGTGTTGGGTCTCTCCAGATGTTCCATGATGAATGCCAGACTGATGTTGATGGCATCCTCCATGGACCTGTTTGTTCTGTATGCAAATTGAAGTAGATCTAGGAGAGCATCGGTGGAGTCTTTCAGATGAGTGAGAACCAGTTTTTCAAGGATCTTCAGGACAGTTGGGGTAAGGGCAATGGGTCTGTAGTTCTTGAGGTCCGTGACACCTGTTTTTTTGGGTACTGGTACAATGGTGGACCTTTTGAGGCAAGAGGGTACTTTGCTTACCTTCAGGGATTCCTGAAATATGGCGGTCAGTACAGGGGCTAGCTGGCTAGCGCAGGTTCTCAGGCACATAGATGACACGCCCTCTGGGCCAGAGGCTTAACTGGAGATCAGTTTCCGAAGGTGCCTGAGTATGTCAGTCACCTGGACTGCTACTGGTGCTGGGAGGACACTATATGTTCTGGGAGAAGTGGATGTGGGGGGTGCCCTGGGGGTGGCCCCCTGGTCTCCTAGTTGGACGGGTTGGTGTTCAAACCTGCAGAAGTAGAATTCGTTGAGTTTTTCAGCTAGTACGAGGCTCAGGGGTGCATGTTGAGGAGAGGGTTTGAAGTTTGTGGCTGGTCTAAGACCTTGCCAGACTTCCTGTGAGTTGTTGGACTGAAGGCTGAGGCCCAGCTTGTTGGCGTAGTCCTTCTTTGCGGCGCTAAGTTCGCGCTTAAGGGTGTATCTGGCTGCCTTGAACTCCTCTCGTGTATCGGACTTGCACTTCCTTGATTTTCCAGAGCTGGCATAGCTTGCCGTTAAACCAAGGCTTGTTATTAGGGTAGACCTTGAGGGCCCGTTTCCTGTAGAGCAAATCTGCATGCTTTTCCTGCATGCTGATTTGCATAGACAATACAAATGGATGGGACTGTTTCTACTTGTGCAGGATTCTGTGTGGTTTGTCGTGCAGAAAAAATCTGCAGGGCAGACCCATCAGAATTCGCACGCCGCACACCCGCATGCGATTCGTCAGTAATGTAACTAAATAGGAAAACCGCAAGCATTTTAGTCGTGCGGTTTTCCCGGCGTTTCCGCGTGCGTTTCCGCTTAAAAACCCATGTCAATGCTTGCCGGCATTGACATGGTTAAAATTGCGTTGCACAAACCGTGAGCGATTCCGCGTGAAAATCCGCATAGAAACGGCAACGAAACCGCAACCGCATGCGGATTCGTTGCCGCGATTTTCCCGTCGAAATCGCGCCGCACAAGTGGAAACAGGCCCTGAAGGTCTTTGTGGGAATGCACAACTCCTCACAGAAGCTGATTTGGGAGATGACGTTCTCTGTCCATTCCTCCAGGCAGGGTGCCTCGAGGGCCTCCCAGTCGGTGCAATCAAAGCAGGCCTGTAGCTGCAGCTTAGCTTCTTCCGTCTACTTTCTCGCAGTCCTCAGGACAGTGCAGTTTCTAGGCTAAAATGCACCCAGGGCGAGGGTGTAAAAATTGCGCCCCCCCCCTAGGTTAGATAGGTAGGTGCCTCTCAGTATAGGTTAGATTAGGTAGGTGCCCCCTAGTATAGGCTAGATTAGACAGGTGCCCCCCAGAATAGGTTAGATTAGGTAGCTGCCCCCCAGTATAGGTTAGATAAGGTAGCTGCCCCCCCAGTATAGGTTAGGTAGGTGCCCCCCAGTATAGGTTAGATAGGTAGCTGCCCCCCAGTATAGGTTAGATTAGGTAGCTGCCCCCCAGTGTAGGTTAGATAGGTAGCTGCCCCCCCAGTGTTGGTTATATTAGGTAGCTGCCCCCCAGTGTAGGTTAGATAGGTAGCTGCCCCCCAGTGTAGGTTAGATAGGTAGCTGCCCCCAGCGTAGGTTAGATTAGGTAGGTGCCCCCCAGTGTAGGTTAGATAGGTAACTGCCCCCCAGCGTAGGTTAGATTAGGTAGCTGCCCCCAGTATAGGTTAGATAGGTAGCTGCCCCCCAGCGTAGGTTAGATTAGGTAGCTGCCCCCAGTATAGGTTAGATAGGTAGCTGCCCCCCAGTGTAGGTTAGATTAGGTAGGTGCCCCCCAGTGTAGGTTAGATAGGTAGGTGCCCCCCAGCGTAGGTTAGATTAGCAGCTGCCCCCCAGCGTAGGTTAGATTAGGTAGGTGCCCCCAGAATAGGTTAGATAGGTAGATGCCCCCAATAATGGAGGGGGGAGCCGCAGGGAGGGCAGCCCGACCTCTCCCTCCCTCTCCTCTCCCGGGTGCCCTCCGTGCTCCCCCCTCAGATGCAGAGTTCGTGAGCAGCAGGGAAGCGCTGTTTACAACTCACCGGCTGCCTGGCTCCAAGCGCTGCTCTCTCACCGCTGGTCTCCTCTCTCTGTATACATACTGATACACGCTGCTTCCGGCTACAGGAAGCAGCGTGTATCAGTACGTATACAGAGAGAGAGAGGAGACCAGCGGCGAGAGAGCAGCGCTTGGAGCCAGGCAGCCGGTGAGTTGTAAACAGCGCTTCCCTGCTGCTCACGAACTCTGCATCTGAGGGGGGAGCACGGAGGGCGCCCGGGAGAGGAGAGGGAGGGAGAGGTCGGGCTGCCCTCCCCGCGGCTCCGGCTCCCCCCTCCATTATAGCGCCCCCCTCCCAACAGCGCCCCGGGCGGCGGCACGCTCCGCACGGGGCAAGAAACGGGGCTGCCTCAGGATCACAGGGGTTTGTACCATTATGTACTCAGCATTGGCAGACAAACAGGCAAGCGAATCCTATGCAAGCTAGACTGTGGGGCCACCTGCAACCTTATGGCATACAAAGACTATTGCAAACTTACTAAAGAAATCAGTCCTTGAAGGCTTGAAGGAGGAAGTGCGCCGTAGCGAGACTTGCAACACGACCAATAGGACGCATGCAAGCTCTTTGAAATGCAGGGCGGACGGCGGCATTATGGGTAATTAACCCCACCGCATCCAGCTGCTCAGCTGCGGCAATTACAGCTCGTGTGAATCACGAGTAATCACTCGTGATTAGTCGTGAGAGCACCGCTGATTCCATGGTCTGGGATGTCTACCAGGAGAATATCATTTAGAAGTGGATACAACAATTACACCTGTGCAGCATCAGCCGTACCTAGTGCCAGCTCTCCCCACCACCCGCTCCAGCTTGAACGACTCCACAGTGCGGCGTCACCTGTTCTCTACGGTCACCAGTGGGGCAATCCTAGGAATCGAGACATGGTGGCCACCAGGTAGCGGCCCATTACTTCTTTTGGGGTGCTCTGGTGAAGACTTGTGGCCACTTAGACTGCACGCTGGGGAGAGCCTACACCTACCGCCTTTGACTGGGTCAACAGGGTCTGTCTACATTGGCCAGCCTAAAAGTTAGAAAATGTGCTCTGAAACAAGGGAAAAAAGGGATGTCACTACTTTCTGTGCCTCTTTCCTCAGTTCTTTCTGCACAATACTCTTTCATTTGGTATACCTCAGTGTTCTTTGTACTTCATGACTCAGTATACCTAGTAGAGGGAGAGAAATGAGGCACTGTATTTGCAAAAGCAATACCTTGAGGCTGCTTACACACTAAGAAGTTACAGGTGCACGTTAGTGCAGCCTGTAACGCTCCCCCAATGCACAGCAATGTAACACAAGTGGGCTGTTCACACTGCCCACGTTGCGTTACATGTAACGCTGCACGTTCTCCCGAAAGTGCAGCATGCTACGGCGTTACAGCGGCTTAAGCCGCGTTAGACTGTTTGCACATGCTCAGTCAGGTTGGGGAAGAGCGGAGAGCGGCCAGGCACATGGCTAATTAATATTCACTGCACGTTGTGACGTGCAGTGTTTACTTCCTGGTGCGGCCGCTCTGTGTGGCGATTGGCCGGCGGGACCACGTGATGCCGCATGCGTCCAAGAGTATGCATCACGGCATCACGGACACACAGAGTGAGCTGCACAACGCAGCTCACTCCGACGTCCACATCGAAGAGCACCAGGCCTTGCGTTAGGTTCACGTTATGCGACCTTAACGTAGCACCTAATGCAACGTATTGGTGTGCAAGTAGCCTTAATCAGCGGTGAGTAGACACATCATGGTACACAGGTTCTTTTTCAATTGGCCTCTGAGGAAGCTTTTGTTCAAAGTGAAACAGCTGTCAGGCCTCCCTCACCCCCTCTGTGTACCCTGATGTGTCTACTCATCCCTGATTAAAGGTATTTCTTTTGCAAATACAGTGCCTCATTTCTCTCCCTCTACTACATGTATCTACTACTTCTGAGAGCACGTTTGGGCATGAAATACAGGATCCAGTGAACCCAGTGAGTTTCTGGCCGGCATTTAGTCCAAATTATTGCTCAGTATACCTAGCCTCAGTCATCACTATACATTGTGCCGCAGTATACCTCAGTCCTTCTGTGCCTCATATTTCTTATACCTCAATCATTTTGGAGCCTTATGACTCCTTGTATTTCAGTCCTTTATGTCTCTCACTTTAGCTCAGATCTCTATTCATCAGTGTTTTCTGATCCTCTTATACTGTACTTTTCCTATTTCTATAATGCATATTACAACAAGATATATACTAGATATATACCAGTTACTGAATCATGCATGTCTTACCTTACTTGCTGTCAATACATGCTAACAGGTTTTCACATGAATTTCATTTGTCTATTGCTGGTAGGATAAGTAGACTTTAACCCGCTATCAGTGCAGGATCAAAGGTCAGTTCTGAAGTGAAGAAAAGCAATTTCTTTGCAAATCTGACTAAAGAACCTATGTGATATATGACAGGTACACAATATTTAAAGAGGTACCGTAGTGATATATGTATGTAATTATTCAGAATACCCACTTTTACACTAATTATACTGGTTTCAGCATCAGAAACACTTCATATATCTATCTATCTATCTATCTATCTATCTATCTATCTATCTATCTATCTATCTATATATATATATATATATATATTTAACCTAGGCTGTTTTGTTATGCAGAATTCTCCTCCAACAGCATTCAGGGAGAGCAGGTGTTGTTTCTACTGACTTTTAAACACACAGTAAACCAACATTCTGCAGTGATGCACCTACCAGCGGTAAAAAAGATGTTGTCATCTGTGATACATTTAAAAATGTAAACCAGGGAGAGGAAAGATTATATAATGGGCAAAGATTGACTAAATCTTTTAGGCCATGCTCACAGTGAACACTACGTTCCCTTTGACAACAGGAAAGTGGCACTGAACATTACCCGCGTGTTGTATCGCATACAGTGAAGCATATAGTTAACAAAAGTATGCTTCACTGTAAATGTTAATGTGCATGTTTTGCGGTAACGCACAACATGCAATGGGTTACCATGCCGCACTCCGTTACACCGCAATGCACGCACTGTGAACAATGCATTGATGGTGCAATGCAGGGCAGCACGCCACATTACTGAGTGCCCGTTATGCCGCACACTGCAATGTACCACTGTAAACACAGCCTTATAAAGTAATAATAAAAATAAGCAATTTTGTTCATTAAGCTATATTCAGTAAAGTTTTTAATTGTATCACACTGAGGGAGGAATTACTGCCTATATCAAAAAGAGCCTCAGTTTCAGCTCAGTGTGGTTTATTAACACTGTAATAGCCATATAAAGATGCAAGTATGTGTCGCACTCAACCACTAGGAATGTGCTATGGGCAGATATAATATAGATTCAAAATGAAAAGAGAGAAAGGTCTCCCCATATAAACAGCACCACTTCAGGGTATATTCAAAAATATGACAACACACAACAGCTGTATGGACACACAATTAAAAACATTTAAAACCATCCAAACTCCCTTGGGGTCATAGGTATAATAATCACAAATATATTATCAGTATCACCTGGCAGGACCTTAGTAGACACACACTTGTTATCAATCTGATACAGTGTGTGTTGAACCCGGTTCAACACACATTGTTGAATATACCCTGGAGTGGTGCTGTTTATATGGGGAGACCTTTCTCTCTTTTTATTTTGAAACTGTAATAGCCATAGATTAGGGTATAATTTGTTTTTCTTCTGAAAACACCACTGATGTGTTCTTTGTTTACAGTATATAAACTCCTGTTGCTAATGGAGATAAAGATGCATAAGGATACCTTCCTGGATACATATTGCTTTATGAATGGTGAATAGGATCTGGTACAAAAGTCTACATAAAATGAATCTTAAGTGTGTACATTTTAGTAAACTCTACTCAAAGTTATATACTGACTGTACTATGTTTCTACACAGTACATCTCACTACAGAGATTACTTGGGGTTATTCAGTTGAACTGCCTACAGTAGAAGGAATGTGGCATATCAAAGTGAGACTACGGGCTTGTTCACACTAAGGGTGCTTTCGGGATTTTTTTAAGCACCTGCTATTTTGAAAATCGCCCTAAAAGTGCTTGTGCAATGATTCCCTATGAGAGTGTTCACATCTGAGCGGTTTGATTACGATCTGCTCACCAAAGCACTGCCTGTATGATTTTTGGGGCGATTTGCCTATAATGGCAGGTATAGGGAAATTGTAAAATGCTTGAAAAAGCACTTGGTATAGCAATTACCCCAGCGCTTCTAAGAATAAATACATTGTATATATTCTTTTCCGTGGTGAAAGAGTTCACTTCCTGACTAACGTCAGGAAGTGAAAAAACAGAATCGCTCTGCAAAAGCGCTTAGAAAAGCGCTTTATAAAAAAGTGCAGTGCTCTGGCATTAGAAAATTTGATTTGAGATGTAAACAAGGCCTACATGAAGATTCAGAAAGAGAGTTTATCGGTGCTACTTTAGGAAACAGTGCAGAAGCTGAAGTCTTCATTGTGAATGGCTTGACAGAATTACAATTAGGGTCTAGCACAGGGATGTTGACCTCCAGTTCTCAAGGGCAAAGGTCCTCTTACATTATTGGCACAGCTCAAATTAATTGACGGGACTGAATTAGGAAAGGTTTGGTTCGTCAAGTAGAACGCATTTCTCCATTTCTCAGTCCGTCCTAAACACATGGATATGGCCCTCGAGGACTGGAATTTGACACATGTGGAGTAGCACATGGGGACATCTGGAAGAAAGATCTCAAGCAAACTGAAAGTGTTGACATATTAGTTAGCTGGGTTTTGGTGTACAAGCAGTGGCATAGCTTAGGAGCTATGGGCCCCGATGCAAGTTTTACAATGGGGCCCCCCGAGCACTCTATATATAACAATTGATACGGCGCACCAAAACCTACCAATGGCAACTACAGTGTCAGAGGTGCAAGAAGTGGATGGAGAACTGTTTCTTAGTGATCACTACTATTCAAAGTATCTATAGAAGTGATTATTGCCAGCACAAGACCAATAAAGAGCTAATACTGTAGTTGAGGGAGGGCCTTTTGGGGCCCCTCTGGCCCAAGGGCCCCGATTTAGTGGCTATCTCTGCACCTCCTATTGCTACGCCCCTGTGTACAAGAACAAACAGCTGCAGAGATATTATATTGAAGTGAGATCTAGATTCCGCAAAGGCCCTGAAAAATATATTTTGGAGCAGCCTGTCATGCCACTATACATCAATGGTGGTTGTCATCCTCAAACATGACATGCCTGACAAGTGAGTAGTTCAGTAGCCCATGGAAAAGAGGCTTTACTAACGCATAATCCCAATGACACATCCATGGCATACATTTTGATGGAGCAGTTTATTTAGATACTGGCAGGATGTGTCAAAGATGGGGTACAGTGGGATTACTTTATCTAACATCAAGTATCCAGTCTAACATCAAGCGGAAAGTTATTTTATTCATGGTTACATAGTTACATAGTTATTTGAGTAGAAAAAAGACATACGTCCATCGAGTTCAACCAGAAAACAAAGTACAACACCAGCTTGCTCCATCACATATCCCTGTTGATCCAGAGGAAGGCGAAAAAAACCCTTACAAGGCCTGGTCCAATTAGCCCTAAAAGGGAAAAAATTCCTTCCCGACTCCAGATGGCAATCAGATAAAATCCCTGGATCAACACCACAGGGCATTACCTAGTAATTATAGCCATGGATGTATTTCAACGCAAGGAAAGCATCTAAGCCCCCTTTAAATACAGATATAGAATTTGCCATAAATACTTCCTGTGGCAATACATTCCACATCTTAATCACTCTTACTGTAAAGAACCCTTTCCTAAATAAATGGCTAAAACGTTTTTCCTCCATGCGCAGATCATGTCCTCTAGTCCTTTGTGAAGGCCTAGGGACAAAAAGCTCATCCGCCAAACTTTTATATTGCCCTCTGATGTATTTTTACATGTTAATTAGATCAGGTGTCTTTTCTCTAGACCCAGTTTATCTAACCTTTCTTGGTAAGTGAGACCTTCCATCCCTCGTATCAATTTTGTTGCTCATCTCTGCACCTGAAGAGGTGTGGTGGAAACAGTGCAGTTGTCAGTGCTGCTCTAGTCCCCATTGGGGATGGTCAACAAGATACTAAAGGGGCCCATACACTGGTTGATTTCTGCAACCGTTTGATCAATTGGAAATCGATTCTATCAAATCTATTGATCGATTGATTTGCGGCCGATTGCGATTGATTTCGATCGATTTGATCTATCTGACTTGATGGAAAATCTAGGTCGATCTGCTGCTGGCAGCAGATTGATGGCCCATAGAGTTGCATTGGATCTAATGGTCCAATAATGCATTTAGATCGATTTCCAATAGATTGCATTCTGAAATCTATTGGAAATCTGTTCCTAGTGTGTGGCACACATCACATAGATTCCTGTCAGATTCGACTTGACAGGAATCTGACAGAAATCTATCTGATGGTGGAATCTGCTGCAAATCTATAAGTGTATTGCCACCTTAATAGTTTGACGATCATGAAATGTTATGCAAATGTGTGCAGCTCAGAAATAGACCAATCAAATGCAGCAGCTACATTAACTTGTTCCTAGTAGCATCTTATTGTCTAATCCTAGTCCCCACATTTCCAACTGTGGCAAAATATACATAGTTCCCATTTGCTTAGGCTGAAAAGTAACAGAAAAAAGACAGTCCCAAGTGAAAACAGTGGTCACAGCCAAGTCTTAATATTAGTAGAGACTGCACTGATGGACCTACACTAGGGAAGGTCAATGAGATTCTGATAATTCCAAATCAATACAGATTTGTGTAGCTTTGAGTTCTTTAAAGAGGAACTCCAGTGAAAATAATGTAATAAAAAGTGCTTCATTTTTACAAAAATTATGTGTAAAGGATTTAGTCAGTGTTTGCCCATTGTAAAATCTTTCCTCTCCCTGATTTACATTCTGACATTTACCACATGGTGACATTTTTACTGCTGGCAGGTGATGTCACTGGAAGGAGATGCTACTTGCTTTTTTGGCAGTTGGAAACTGCTGTAAACAGCTATTTCCCACAGTGCAATGAGGTTCACAGACAGGAAACTGTCAGGACCAGTGGGAGGGGTTTCACCACAATTTCAGCCATACAGAGCCCCCTGATGATCAGTTTGAGAAAAGGAAAAGAATTATCATGGGAAAGGGGTATCAGCTACTGATTGGAATGAAGTTCAATTCTTGGTTACCGTTTCTCTTTAAAGCGAGGCTTGATGCTTACTATGTGCATTGCATAACACTAGGCACACTTTGCACGGTGTGGCTCAGTTGCAACAAATCGTTCAGGTATCCAGGACCTAGGTTGTGTAGGGATTTGAATGTTAGCATTCCAATTTTGAAAAAGATTCTCAATTTTATGGGTAGCCAGTGTAGTGAGCAAATGATTGGTGTTATGTGGCAATGTTGGGGTTGGCTTGTTAACAGTCTTGCAGCAGCATTCTGTTCTAGCTACAGACAGTGTAGGTCTTAACTTGGAAGGCCTGCATAGTGGCCATTGCAATAGTCCAGCCGTGATGTGATGAAGGCGTGAACTAGGGTTGGAAGATCCTCTGAAGGAATGAGGTGCTTAATTTTTGCAATATTCCTTAGGTGAAAGAAGGAATGTTTTACCACAGCTGAGATTTGATTCCTGAAGTTTAATTCCCCATCACTCAGTAAACCTTACATTGCGCACAGTGTTGGAGCTAGTAAGGTCTGAGTTCCCTAACCTCAGTGGTGTGCAGCTGCGCCTGCACACGCGCCGCTGTCAATCAAGTCCATGTTGTCCGGACTGTAAAGCACAGGCACAGAACTACTGCGCCTGCGTAGTACACTGCGGACAACAGGGACTTCATTGATAGTCGCGCTTCACGCAGGCACAGTAAGGAGGACCTCGAGATCGCCATCTGCACCGTGTAGGGACCCCGGGCCGGTGGCTGAAAGCAGAGCTCCGCCGTGGGACATGTCAGCTGCAAGGGGCTGGAGAAAGCCCTAGGTAAGTAGATCGGGGGGTAGTTAATCTTGCTTGATGACTCCTTTAAACCAGTTTTCATTCATCCACTAAGGTGACCATATTTTGATTTCCAAAAAAGAGGACTGCACAGTTCAGTTCACCCTGACTAGTGTTGGGCGAACATCTAGATGTTCGGGTTCGGGCCGAACAGGCCGAACATGGCCGCGATGTTCGGGTGTTCGACCCGAACTCCGAACATAATGGAAGTCAATGGGGACCCGAACTTTTGTGGTTTGTAAAGCCTCCTTACATGCTACATACCCCAAATTTACAGGGTATGTGCACCTTGGGAGTGGGTACAAGAGGAAAAAAAAAATTAGCAAAAAGAGCTTATAGTTTTTGAGAAAATCGATTTTAAAGTTTCAAAGGGAAAACTGTCTTTTAAATGCGGGAAATGTCTGTTTTCTTTGCACAGGTAACATGTTTTTTGTCGGCATGCAGTCATAAATGTAATACATATAAGAGGTTCCAGGAAAAGGGACCGGTAACGCTAACCCAGCAGCAGCACACGTGATGGAACAGGAGGAGGCGCAGGAGGAGAAGGCCACGCTTTGTGAGACACAACAACCCCGGCCTTGCATGAGGGCAAGAAGCGTGCGGATAGCATGCTTTGTACCGCCATGCAGTCATAAATGTAATAAAGATAAGAGGTTCCATAAACAAGGACCGGCAACGCTAACCCAGCAGCAGCAGCAGCAGCAGACGTGATGGAACAGGAGGAGGCGCAGGAGGAGAAGGCCACGCTTTGTGAGACACAACAACCCAGGCCTTGCATGAGGACAAAAAGCGTGCGGATAGCATGCTTTTTACCGCCATGCAGTCATAAATGTAATAAAGATAAGTGGTTCAATAAACAGGGACCACGCGGCAACGCTAACCCAGCAGCAGCAGACGTGATGGAACAGGAGGAGGCGCAGGAGGAGAAGGCCACGCTTTGTGAGACACAACAACCCAGGCCTTGCATGAGGGCAAGAAGCGTGCGGATAGCATGCTTTGTACCGCCATGCAGTCATAAATGTAATAAAGATAAGTGGTTCAATAAACAGGGACCACGCGGCAACGCTAACCCAGCAGCAGCAGACGTGATGGAACAGGAGGAGGCGCAGGAGGAGAAGGCCACGCTTTGTGAGACACAACAACCCAGGCCTTGCATGAGGGCAAGAAGCGTGCGGATAGCATGCTTTGTACCGCCATGCAGTCATAAATGTAATAAAGATAAGTGGTTCAATAAACAGGGACCACGCGGCAACGCTAACCCAGCAGCAGCAGACGTGATGGAACAGGAGGAGGCGCAGGAGGAGAAGGCCACGCTTTGTGAGACACAACAACCCAGGCCTTGCATGAGGGCAAGAAGCGTGCGGATAGCATGCTTTGTACCGCCATGCAGTCATAAATGTAATAAAGATAAGTGGTTCAATAAACAGGGACCACGCGGCAACGCTAACCCAGCAGCAGCAGACGTGATGGAACAGGAGGAGGCGCAGGAGGAGAAGGCCACGCTTTGTGAGACACAACAACCCAGGCCTTGCATGAGGGCAAGAAACGTGCGGATAGCATGCTTTGTACCGCCATGCAGTCATAAATGTAATAAAGATAAGTGGTTCAATAAACAGGGACCACGCGGCAACGCTAACCCAGCAGCAGCAGACGTGATGGAACAGGAGCAGGCGCAGGAGGAGAAGGCCACGGTTTTTGAGACACAACAACCCAGGCCTTGCATGAGGACAAAAAGCGTGCGGATATAGCAGCAATGCTTTTTGCCGCCATGCAGTCATAAATGTAATACAGATGAGAGGTTCAATAAACAGGGACCGGAAACGCTACACCATCCCAGATGTTCATTGGTCATGTTACTTGGTTGGGGTCCTGGAGTGTTGCGTAGTCATTTCCAATCCAGGATTGATTCATTTTAATTTGAGTCAGACGGTCTGCATTTTCTGTAGAGAGGCGGATACGCCGATCTGTGACGATGCCTCCGGCAGCACTGAAACAGCGTTCCGACATAACGCTGGCTGCCGGGCAAGCCAGCACCTCTATTGCGTACATTGCCAGTTCGTGCCAGGTGTCTAGCTTCGATACCCAATAGTTGAAGGGTGCAGATGGATTGTGTTCGACACAGCTACGTCATCTGACATGTAATCCTTGACCATCTTCTCCAGGCGATCGGTGTTGGAGGTGGATCTGCACGCTTGCTGTTCAGTGGGCTGCTGCTGCATGGGTGTCAGAAAATTTTCCCACTCCAAGGACACTGCCGATACCGTTCCCTTTTGGGTACTAGCTGCGGCTTGCGTTGTTTGCTGCCCTCCTGGTCGTCCTGGGTTTGCGGAAGTCAGTCTGTCTGCGTACAACTGGCTAGAGAAGGGGGAGGATGTCAATCTCCTCTCTAAAGTCTCCACAAGGGCCTGCTGGTATTCTTCCATTTTGACCTGTCTGACTCTTTCTTCAAGCAGTTTTGGAACATTGTGTTTGTACCGTGGATCCAGAAGGGTATAAACCCAGTAATTGGTGTTGTCCAGAATGCGCACAATGCGTGGGTCACGTTCAATGCAGTCTAGCATGAATTGAGCCATGTGTGCCAGAGTCCTACCAGAATCCTCATCATCCTCTTGTGAGCGTTGTGATAGTTGTTGTGATGCATCATAGTCGTCACCTTCCTCCTGGTCTGCTTCTGCTGACCATTCGCGTTGAATTGTGGAAGTCCAACGTGCACCGCTCTGGCCCTCGTCAGTGGTGGCATGAAATTCCTGCTCCAACTCCAGCTGTTCCTCCTCCTCTTCTTCGTCATAGCTGCTGGGGCCAGCGTTCCCTGAGGCGGATGGCCTGATGTTGGTACCATCACGCTGATCGTTTTCTCCTTCAGATTCCCCCAGTTGCATCATGACAGCTGTTTCCTTGATTTTTAACATCGACCTCTTCAGTAAACACAGCAGTGGTATGGTAATGCTGACTGAAGAGTTGTCACTGCTCACAAGCAACGTGGATTGCTCAAAATTTTGGAGGACTTGGCAGAGGTCCAACATGTTGGCCCAATCGGATCCACAGAAGCTTGGCAGCTGTCCGGATGCGCCTCGGTACTGCGCCGTCATGTACTGGACCACTGCACTCTTCTGCTCACAAAAGCGTGCTAGCATGTGCAGCGTAGAATTCCAGCGCGTAGGGACATCACACAACAAGTGATGGTGGGGGAGATTGAAGCGCTCCTGCATCTTGGCGAGTGCCCCCGAAGCAGTACTGGAATTTCTACAATGTTTGGCCACTCGACGCACCTTCAACAGAAGATCGGCCACGCCTGGGTATGTCCTCAGGAACCGCTGAACTACTAGGTTCATCACGTGCGCCAGGCAAGGGATGTGTGTCAGCTTAGCCAACCTTAAAGCGCGAATGAGATTACTCCCATTATCACACACAACCATGCCCGGTTTCAGGTCCAGCGGTGCCAGCCACAAATCCGTCTGTTCCTTTATTCCCCTCCAAATTTCCTCCCCTGTGTGCTGCTTATCCCCAAGGCAGATCAGCTTCAGCAACGCTTGCTGACGCATGCCAACAGCTGTGCTGCACTGCTTCCACGATCCTACTGCTGCTGGGTTAGCGTTTCCGAAAGAGGTACAGCTTTGAGATGCGTTGGAGGAGAAGGAGTCAGAGAGGTAGGTGCTGCTGTTGTTATCCAGTGGGAGGGACGGCGGTGCAGCTGTTTGCGGCGTGGGCAACACCCGCGCCGTAGCAGGTGAGGAATCGCTGCCAGGCTCCACAAGGTTCACCCAGTGCGCGGTAAGGGAGATGTATCGACCCTGGCCGAACGCACTCGTCCAGGTGTCAGTGGTGAGGTGAACCTTGCAGGCAACGGCATTCTTCAAGCTTCGGGTTATTTTGCTGACCACGTGCTCATGCAACTCAGGCACTGCAGAGCGCGCAAAGTGGTAGCGGCTGGGAACCACGTAACGTGGGATGGCCACTGACATCATGCCCTTGAAGCTGTTTGTCTCCACCACTCGATATGGCAGCATTTCGCAGGCCAGAAGCTTGGCTATGCTGGCTGTTACTGCCACGGCCCGGGGGTCATTTGCTGGCAATTTCCTCTTGCGCTCAAACATCTCCGACACAGACAACTGAACCGTAGCGCTGCACACGGAAGGGCTGTTGGTTGTTGTGTTTGATGAACACTGGGAGACCTCAAGAGCACTACTCCGGAAAGTGACAGTGTCAGCGTCGTCTGATGTTTGTGAATGTTGTGAACCACGCAATGGCTGGGCTACTGCTGCTGCTGAGGCGGGTCTGGTGGTGAGTCTGGTGAACCCAAGGGAGGCAGTGTTGCTGGTACCCTGTCCTGCCGCGTTTGCCCACAGAGTGGGATGTTTGGATAGCATGTGGCGGCTCATGCTGGTGGTGGAGAGGTTGTTAATACTTTTCCCCCTGCTCAGGCGAGTCTTGCACACCTTGCAAATCGCCATGGTAACATCCTCAGTGCAGTCTTCAAAGAAAGCCCAGACTTTGGAGCACCTGCCTCCTTGCTGGCGATTTCTGTTTCCTCCTCTTTTGCCTCTCACTCTAACTTCCACGCTTGTGGTGCCTGAAATTGCGCGCCGCCTACCTTGTGGCACAAGGCGAACTCGTGCAGCAGTGGGTTCTTCAACAGACTCATCTGTGCTGCTGCTACGACGGCGATGTTCTCGTTCACAAATAAAATCTGGGTCTCTGTCCACATTGTCCATACCCTCCTCTTCCATCTCCTCAAACTCGTCATATGTCATTGTGGGGGGCCGCCGCCGTGGAGTAGAGCTCCCCAGAACAACCTCTGCGCAGCTCACTCCAACGTCGTCTTCCAGATCTTGTCGGCCGACCTCCTGCAATTGCAACCCTTCCTGCCCAACTTGCTCTGGGATTTGGGTTTCCGAGTCCTCCTCGGACTCGCCTTGTATTTCAGTGCGCGGTGCATTT
The DNA here is from genome assembly GCF_040937935.1 of Hyperolius riggenbachi. NCBI lineage: Eukaryota > Metazoa > Chordata > Amphibia > Anura > Hyperoliidae > Hyperolius > Hyperolius riggenbachi. The sequence continues at coordinate 295,578,171 of NC_090646.1, read as the reverse complement.
CCCACAGTTAATGGTTGTGAATCCGGGCACAACATTTCTGGCTGTTCCTCCATTGACCTTTCATAGGTGGAAGTTTGTTGGGCTGGGAATAGCTCCTGCGAATACCCCATTGTGTCCTGAGGTAATTCATAGGACTGGTTATCTGGCAGTTGTGTGCGTGGTGTCGCTGCCGGTTGTGTCAGCTTTGTGCCCACTGGCTCCTTGTAACTGGCTGAGGACTCGGACCTCGTGCGTGATGTGCTGGTGCTGCTTAACCCACTGCTGGACGCTTGAGAGGTCATCCAAGTAATTATCTGGTCCTGTTCTTTTGGATTTGTGAGGGTTGTTGTCCTGGACAACATGGGCGGTATTGAGTGGGTTTTCTTGGGTGCTCCCCTGTGGCCTGTACGTGAACCGTCAGGGGAAACACCTCTTCTCTTGCCCCTTCCTCTTTCACCGGATTTCTTCCTCATTTCACTTATCCTTACAGTACACGCTGACTGGCAGCAGTACAGTGGCAGCACAGAAATGCTATACAGTACCACTATTCCCAGCAGCGACACAGAGCACAATGCTATACAGTGGCGGGTGAGCGGTGTACTACTGTTCCCAGGCCCAGCAGACACAGAGTGGAAGTAAACACAATGCTATATAGTCTGGCTGAGCGGTGTACACAGAGTGGCAGTACACACAATGCTATATAGTCTGGCTAAGCCGTGTACACAGAGTGTCAGAAAACACAATGCTATATATAGCGTGGCTGAGCGAGGTGCACAGTGGCAGTACACACAATGCTATATTAGTCAGGCTAAGCCGTGTACACAGAGTGTCAGAAAGCACAATGCTATATATAGCGTGGCTGAGCGAGGTGCACAGTGGCAGTACACACAATGCTATATAGTCAGGCTAAGCCGTGTACACAGAGTGTCAGAAAACACAATGCTATATATAGCGTGGCTGAGCGAGGTGCACAGTGGCAGTACACACAATGCTTTATAGTCAGGCTGAGCCGTGTACACAGAGTGTCAGTAAACAATGGTATATAGTCTGGCTGAGCGGTGTACACAGAGTGTCAGTAAACAACGGTATATAGTCTGGCTGAGCGGTGTACACAGAGTGGCAGTAAACACAATGCTATATATAGCGTGGCTGAGCGAGGTGCACAGTGGCAGTACACACAATGCTATATAGTCAGGCTAAGCCGTGTACACAGAGTGTCAGAAAACACAATGCTATATATAGCGTGGCTGAGCGAGGTGCACAGTGGCAGTACACACAATGCTTTATAGTCAGGCTGAGCCGTGTACACAGAGTGTCAGTAAACAATGGTATATAGTCTGGCTGAGCGGTGTACACAGAGTGTCAGTAAACAACGGTATATAGTCTGGCTGAGCGGTGTACACAGAGTGTCAGAAAACACAATGCTATATATAGCGTGGCTGAGCGAGGTGCACAGTGGCAGTACACACAATGCTTTATAGTCAGGCTGAGCCGTGTACACAGTGTGTCAGTAAACAATGGTATATAGTCTGGCTGAGCGGTGTACACAGAGTGTCAGTAAACAACGGTATATAGTCTGGCTGAGCGGTGTACACAGAGTGGCAGTAAACACAATGCTATATATAGCGTGGCTGAGCGAGGTGCACAGTGGCAGTACACACAATGCTATATTAGTCAGGCTAAGCCGTGTACACAGAGTGTCAGAAAACACAATGCTATATATAGCGTGGCTGAGCGAGGTGCACAGTGGCAGTACACACAATGCTATATACAGCGTGGCTGAGCGAGGTGCACAGTGGCAGTACACACAATGCTATATATAGCGTGGCTGAGCGAGGTGCACAGTGGCAGTACACACAATGCTATATTAGTCAGGCTAAGCCGTGTACACAGAGTGTCAGAAAACACAATGCTATATATATAGCGTGGCTGAGCGAGGTGCACAGTGGCAGTAGACACAATGCTATATATATAGCGTGGCTGAGCGAGGTGCACAGTGGCAGTACACACAATGCTATATATAGCGTGGCTGAGCGAGGTGCACAGTGGCAGTACACACAATGCTATATATAGCGTGGCTGAGCGAGGTGCACAGTGGCAGTACACACAATGCTGTATTAGTCAGGCTAAGCCGTGTACACAGAGTGTCAGAAAACACAATGCTATATATATAGCGTGGCTGAGCGAGGTGCACAGTGGCAGTACACACAATGCTATATATAGCGTGGCTGAGCGAGGTGCACAGTGGCAGTACACACAATGCTATATATAGCGTGGCTGAGCGAGGTGCACAGTGGCAGTACACACAATGCTATATATAGCGTGGCTGAGCGAGGTGCACAGTGGCAGTACACACAATGCTATATTAGTCAGGCTAAGCCGTGTACACAGAGTGTCAGAAAACACAATGCTATATATGTATAGCGTGGCTGAGCGAGGTGCACAGTGGCAGTACACACAATGCTATATATAGCGTGGCTGAGCGAGGTGCACAGTGGCAGTACACACAATGCTATATATAGCGTGGCTGAGCGAGGTGCACAGTGGCAGTACACACAATGCTATATTAGTCAGGCTAAGCCGTGTACACAGAGTGTCAGAAAACACAATGCTATATATATAGCGTGGCTGAGCGAGGTACACAGTGGCAGTAAACAATGCTATATATAGTGTGGCTGAGCGAGCGGTGTACTACTGTTCCCAGCAGCGACACACAATGACTGGGGGGGACCCTGGCTAGCGTGGCTGGAGAGCGAACTACCCTGCCTGCCTACCCAAAGCTAAACCCACAGACAAATGGCGGAGATATGACGTGGTTCGGGTATTTATTTACCCGAACCACGTGACCGTTCGGCCAATCAGAGCGCGTTCGGGCCCGAACCACGTGACCCGTTCGGCCAATCACAGCGCTAGCCGAACGTTCGGGGAACGTTCGGCCATGCGCTCTTAGTTCGGCCATGCGGCCGAACGGTTTGGCCGAGCACCGTCAGGTGTTCGGCCGAACTCGAACATCACCCGAACAGGGTGATGTTCTGCAGAACCCGAACAGTGGCGAACACTGTTCGCCCAACACTAACCCTGACCAAGCGGCATCAGAGCACGTCCGTCTAAGCCAGCCAGCCCCGCAGCCGCTCCTGAGTCCATCCCAAGCAGCAAGAGGGCGCCTTCTTTCATCCTCACAGGCATGGACGTACTGACGTGATGTCCATGCTTGCATCGTGACGTCGGGGGAGAGCGCCGCTGCGGCTGGCAGCGTGTGATGCAGTACCAACATCACATGCTGGGAGCCATGGAAACCGGGAAGCCACCGCTGAGAGAGAGCCGTTTGGGAGCCAAACACGGGCCGGCTCTTTGGGAGCCGAGCAGCCAGAAGAGCCGATGCTTAAAGAGCCGGAATTCCCATCACTAGACTATCTAGTGATGGGAATTCCGGCTCTTTAGAAAGCATCAGCTCTTCTGGCTTGCCGCTTGCGCTTGGCCGCTCGGCTCCCAAAGAGCCGATTCGTGTTTGGCTCCCAAACAGCTCTTCATACCGACATACCTGGACATTTAAAAAAGCCGGCCGAACGCCCCGGACAGGTCTGAAAAAGAGGACCTGTCTGGGGAAATGAGGACGTCTGGTCACCCTATCATCCACTCCTAATGCTCAACTAAGCATGTGTTTATTTTTGGGATGGGGTCTGTCATTTTGGGTTTGAATTACATATACTGTATAGCTGGGTGTCATCAGCATAGCAGTAGTATGTCAGTGCGTGTTTTCTCCAAGTGGCAGCATGTATATGGTAAACGACAAAGGGGATAGAATTGAGTCCTGAAGCACACCATATTTTAGTGGTGCACGGTTGAACTGGAAAGGCTCCAAGGCTACCCTTTGTGTTCTGCCAGCCAGGAAGGAAGAGAACCATTGGAGGACTAAATCATCAATGCCACAGTACTCTTGCAGCCTGTTAAGCAAGATTTCATGGTCAGCTGTATCAAAAGCTGCTGAGAGATCAAGCAGTATCAGGATGGAACACTCGCCTCTGTCTCTGGCCATGAGCAGGTCATTACAAATCTAGACAAGGGCTGTTTCAAAGCTGTGGTGCTTCTTGAAGCCAGATTGTAGGGAGTCAAATCTGTTGTTTTTTCAGAGTCTAGCTTCAAGATGGAGGTATGCAGCCTTCTCAATAACTTTTCTGAGAAAGGGGGGTTTGAAATAGGTCTGTAGTTGTTCAGAATATCCGGATAGTGGGATGGTTTCTTAAGTAGTGGCCTGATGATTGCTTCTTTCAGACAGGTAGGAAACCTAGCTGCTTGCAATGTTGTCTATCTTGTGAAATGCGGGCCTGAACAGATCAGGGCATTTCAACATGAACTGTGTTGGGCCAGGGTCCAGCTCACAGGTGGTCTGACCAAGGTTTAGAAGGATGTTTGAGATGCAGAGGCGTATCTAGAGGGGTGCAGGCATGGCTCATGCCACGGGCGCCATAGCACCAATGGTGCCATGGCTGCCCCTGTGTTGCACCCTATTCCTGCCCCCATGTCTCCCCTTTACTCAGACCTCATATCAGATTAATTCTGTTATCTGGGGAACATGGCTACTTAACTTAGTATGTAGGGTGCACTTAGCTTAGATATCCCGAGCCAAAAGACAAAGGCAGCCATAACACATCTACAGTAAAAAGGATGCTGTTTTTAAAGGGAAAGGGGACTCTGATAGGGGGGGGCACAATTTCAGTGTTTGCCATAGGCTCTATATTACCCAGATACGCCCCTGTTGAGATGTCTTCCTCAGTAATTACCTTACAGTCAGACGACTGCGGTAGGTTGTGATGGCATCCATTGTGAGGCTTCGCATAGGCTTTCAGTGTTGTGGATTTGATAGCAGACTGAATAGATGAGACTCTGTCTGTGAAGAAGAGGGCAAATTCCTCACATACACGGACGTCCGCACGTCGGGCAAATTGGAGCATCTGCCCTGCCCTGGACGCCCGCTGCCCCCCCAGCCATCGCTGCCCCTACCCCAACACCGTCCCCGCTGCCAGCGTCAGACCTCGATTAGCCGGCGACCACTAGTGCGGGCGCTAGGACATAGGACGCCGCACTGATATGCGGAAGTGACATCACTTCCGCATATACAGCGTGGTGTGTCCGTGCGCCCGCTCTAACTGGTCGGGTCGCCGGCTGATACTGAGGTCTGACGCTGGGCTGCTGTGACATGGTGAGTGAGGGGCACCTGTCACTGCCTAACTGGAGGTCCCTGTCACTACCTAACCTGGGGGGCACCTGTCACTACTTAAACTGGGGGTCCCTGTCACGACCTAACCTGCGGGTCCCTGTCACTAGCTAACCTGGGGGGCACCTGTCACTACCTAAACTGGGGGTCCCTGTCACTACCTAACCTGAGGGTCTCTGTCACTATCTAACCTGGGGGGCTCCTGTCACTACCTAAACTGGGGGTCCCTGTCACTACCTAACCTGAGGGTCTCTGTCACTATCTAACCTGGGGGGCTCCTGTCACTACCTAAACTGGGGGTCCCTGTTACTACCGAACCTGGGGGGCTACTGTCACTACCTAACCTGGGGGGCTCCTGTCACTACCTAAACTGGGGGTCCCTGTCACTACCTAACCTGGGGGGGCTCCTGTCACTACCTAACCTGGGGGGGCTCCTGTCACTACCTAAACTGGGGGTCCCTGTCACTACCTAACCTGGGGGGGCTCCTGTCACTACCTAAACTGGGGGTCCCTGTCACTACCTAAACTGGGGGTCCCTGTCACTACCTAACCTGGGGGTCCCTGTCACTACCTAAACTGGGGGATCCTGCCACTACCTTAACTGGGGGTCCCTGTCCCTACCTAACCTGGGGGGGAGGGGCTCCTGTCACTACCTAAACTGGGGGTCCCTGTCACTACCTAACCTGGGGAGCACCTGGCACTACCTAAACTGGGGGTCCCTGTCACTACCTAACCTGGGGGGCTCCTGTCACTACCTAACCTGGGGGAGCTCCTGTCACTACCTAAACTGGGGGTCCCTGTCAATACCTAAACTGGGGGTCCCTGTCACTACCTAACCTGGGAGGCACCTGTCACTACCTAAACTGGGGGTCCCTGTCACTACCTAACCTGGGAGGATCCTGTCAATACCTTATCTGGGGGTCCCTGTCACTACCTAACCTGGGGGGCTCCTGTCACTACCTAAACTAGGGGCACCTGTCACTACCTAACCTGGGGGGCACCTGTCACTACCTAAACTGGGGGTCCCTGTCACTACCTAACCTGGGGGGCGCCTGTCACTACCTAAACTGGGGGCACCTGTCACTACCTAACCTGGGGGGCACCTGTCACTACTTAAACTGGGGGTCCCTGTCACGACCTAACCTGCGGGTCCCTGTCACTACCTAACCTGGGGGGCACCTGTCACTACCTAGCTGAGGGTCCCTGTCACTAGCTAACCTGGGGGGCACCTGTCACTACCTAAACTGGGGGTCCCTGTCACTACCTAACCTGGGGGCACCTGTCACTACCTAACCTGGAGGGCACCTGACACTACCTAACTGGGGGTCCCTATCACTACCTAACCTGGGGGGCTCCTGTCACTACCTAACCTGGGGGTCCCTGTCACTACCTAACCTGAGGGTCTCTGTCACTATCTAACCTGGGGGGCTCCTGTCACTACCTAAACTGGGGGTCCCTGTTACTACCGAACCTGGGGGGCTACTGTCACTACCTAACCTGGGGGGCTCCTGTCACTACCTAAACTGGGGGTCCCTGTCACTACCTAACCTGGGGGGGGCCCTGTCACTACCTAAACTGGGGGTCCCTGTCACTACCTAACCTGGGGGGGCTCCTGTCACTACCTAAACTGGGGGTCCCTGTCACTACCTAAACTGGGGGTCCCTGTCACTACCTAACCTGGGGGGCTCCTGTCACTACCTAAACTGGGGGATCCTGTCACTACCTTAACTGGGGGTCCCTGTCACTACCTAACTTGGGGGGGAGGGGCTCCTGTCACTACCTAAACTGGGGGTCCCTGTCACTACCTAACCTGGGGAGCACCTGTCACTACCTAACCTGGGGGGCTCCTGTCACTACCTAAACTGGGGGTCCCTGTCACTACCTAACCTGGGGGAGCTCCTGTCACTACCTAAACTGGGGGTCCCTGTCAATACCTAAACTGGGGGTCCCTGTCACTACCTAACTTGGGAGGCACCTGTCACTACCTAAACTGGGGGTCCCTGTCACTACCTAACCTGGGAGGATCCTGTCAATACCTTATCTGGGGGTCCCTGTCACTACCTAACCTGGGGGGCTCCTGTCACTACCTAAACTAGGGGCACCTGTCACTACTTAACCTGGGGGGCACCTGTCACTACCTAAACTGGGGGTCCCTGTCACTACCTAACCTGGGGGCGCCTGTCACTACCTAAACTGGGGGGCTCCTGTCTCTACCTAAACTGGGGGCTCCTGTCTCTACCTAAACTGGGGGCTCCTGTCACTACATACACTGGGGGGTCCCTGTCACTACCTGAACTGGGGGGGCACCTGTCACTACATACACTGGGGGGCTCCTGTCACTAAATGAGCTGGGGGGCTCCTGTCACTACCTGAACTGGGGGGTTCCTGTCACTACCTAAACTGGGGGACTCCTGGTGCTACCTAAACTAGGGGGCATCTGTCACTACCTAAACTATCCAGGCCAGCCAGCCCAGCATCTCCACCAGCCTACTAATCCAGAATCACTTTCAAAAATGCCACAGCCTCACCTCCAGTCAGGACAACATTTACTTCAACCAGCCAAGCACAGCCCAGTATCACCACCAGCCAGGTCACAGCATCACTGCCAGCCAACCCAGCCACAGCATCACCACCAGCCCGGCCACAGCATCACCGCTAGCCAGGCCATAGCATCACCGCTAGCCAGGCCGTAGCATCACCTCTAGCCAAGCCATAGCATCACCGCTAGCCAAGCCATAGCATCACCACCAGCCAGGCCATAGCATCACCGCCAGCCAGGCCATAGCATCACTGCCAGCCAGTCCACAGCATCACCACCAGCCAGGCCACAGCATCACCGCTAGCCAGGCCATAGCATCACCGCTAGCCAGGCCGTAGCATCACCTCTAGCCAAGCCATAGCATCACCGCTAGCCAAGCCATAGCATCACCACCAGCCAGGCCATAGCATCACCGCCAGCCAGGCCATAGCATCACTGCCAGCCAGTCCACAGTATCACCACCAGCCAGGCCACAGCATCACCGGAAGGCCTTTCAGCCCACACATCATCCCCAAACCAGCCAAAAACAGGATTGCCAGGCCAGCCAGGCACAGCAGCCAGTAGAGGAGAATTCAGAAGCCAGGTGAGAGGTGTCTACCATATTAAGGGGGCATTATGCCTATTTATGTGAAATGCTGTCTATTTATGTGCCTCATGACTGCTGAATTTGTCTTGTTGAGGGCTTCATAATTGTTGAATTTGTCTTGTTGGGGGCCTCATGATTTGTTGGGGGCCTCAAGATTGCTGAATTTATCTTGATGGGGCCTCATGATTTGTTGAGGGCCTCATGATTGCTGAATTTGTCTTGTTGGGGGCCTAATATTTGCTGATTTTTTTCTTGTTGGAGGCCTCATGATTGCTGAATTTGTCTTGTTGGAGGCCTCATGATTGCTGAATTTGTCTTGTTGGGGGCCTCATGATTGCTGAATTTGTCTTGTTGGGGGTCACATGATTCCTGAATTTGTCTTGATGGGGCCTCATGATTGCTGAATTTGTGTTGTTGGGGGTCACATGATTGGTAACTGCGAGACTATGGGAAAAGCTGAATCATCATCATATGAGACAATAGCATTAAACCTACTTTTTTAGCTTTTTAAAACAGAAAATAAAACTGGGAGGTTCTAAAAAAAATGAATACATTTTTCAGGAGTGAAAGGATGAATGAAACTGTTTATCTTCACAGTTTATTTTCAACTTGGATTTTCCATAAATTTCATGTACGAGTTAAAACCTTTGTATTTAGTTTAAATTGCTGTTGCCACTTTGCGATAGATAACTGACTTTTGGGTTGTAGTTTGGGCACTCGACCTCCAAAAGGTTCGCCACCACTGTCCTAATCTAATGTCCCACATTGCTAAGTTCATGTAAATTTGTCTCCACCTGTGACCACACTCACATTCTGGTCCATGGCCACACCCATTTCTCGGCACTGCGGGCTACGTGCGCCGCACAACTTAACCCCAGTTTTTGCAGCACCACTTCTTCCCCACCCTTTTGCCCCGCCCCTGGAAATTTTTCTGCGGACGCCCATGCTCACATAGGTCCTTAGAGGATATGATTTTGGGTTTCCTGCTGGATGGATTGCATAGACTGTCAACTGTGCGGAATAGCTGGTCAGGTTTTTTGGCTGCTTTTGCAGTTTCCTGTGGTGGAAAAGTGGACTTTTTCTTGTTGATCATTGCCTGGCACTGGTGTACTAATAGGGGATGCGACCCCTGCCGTCGCGGGGGGGGGGGGGGGGGGCCCGAGGCCCCCCTAGGGCCCGCTCAGGGACTTTTGGGGGCAGGAGGGGTCGCAGCATAAGAGGAGAGTGTGGCAGATCGGTGGGGAGGGGGAAAATTCCCCCCCCCCTCCCTCACCTCGGGCTCTCCTCTCAACGCTCCCCCTCCTGAAATCATTGGTGGCAGTGGGCAGCAGCAGCAGTGGTGGCGGCAGGATGATACATTACCTCCTTCTCGCTGGAGGACTTCCGTTCTAAGAGCTTCTTGCAACTTCCTGTGTAAACAGGAAGTTGCTCTTAGAGAACGGAAGTCCTCCAGGGAGAAGGAGGTAATGTATTATCCTGCCGCCACCGCTGCTGCCTGCCCGCTGCCACCAATGATTTCAGGAGGAGGAGTGCTGAGAGGAGAGCCCGAGGTGAGGGAGGGGGGAGGGGAAATTCCCCCCTCCCCACCGATCTGCCACACTCTCCTCTTATGCTGCGACCCCTCCTGCCCCCAAAAGTCCCTGAGCGGGCCCTGGGGGGGGGGGGGGGGGGAATTATTATTTTTTTGCAGGGGGGCCCGGGGATTTCTAGGTACGCCCCTGTTGCCTGGTAATTCTTTTAGCAACACATTAGGGAGTGTTTATCCTTTGAACACTAGCGTTTGCGCCATTGTCATTCTAGTCTGCGTACCTCTTTCTTTGGTTCCTTTAGGGAGTTGTCAAACCATCGAGTATGATGTGATAATGAGGAACGTTTGATATGTAAGGGGGCAATGGAGTCAAAGGCAGATGATACGCAGCAGTTATATTTATAGACCAGGCAAGCAGTGATGGCTAACCTTTCAGAGGCCGAGTGCCCAAACTGCGACCTAACATCGACTTATTTATCTCCGAGTGCCAATGGAGGGGGGGGGGGGATTCGCATCATGGGTGTGCAGAAACTGTATGATGCTATTTATACCCACCGTAACCCCAAAGCAGCAAATATAGCCAACTATGACCATTAAGGGCTCATTCACACTATGTGCTGCGCTGTCAGTTTTGACGCAACGTACATAATGTAAGATTCATTTGGTAACATGAAAGTCAATAGACTTCCATGTTACCATTCACACTACAGGTGTGCGTTCCCATGCGTTACGTTGTAACGCATCTGGAAACATTTTAATGCACAACGCATACATTTCCCCAATGGGTACAGCTGCCGAAGTCCACGCTTTTACGCACCGCAACGTGCATTCCGTGCGATCACTGTGCGTTGGCAGCGCATGCATGAAATCGCATTCGTGCATACGTTCTGTAGTGTGAATGAGCCCTTAATAATAAATGCAGCAACAGTTACCCCAGACACCAAAAAATAAACGCAATGTGTGCAACATTTCAGCAGAAAATAATGCAATGTTGGTAACATTTCAGCAGAAAATCATGCAATGTGGGCCACATTTCACCAGAAAACAAACGCAGAATAAAAATCAACTCTGACAGTTCAACTCTGTATATTGCAGGGATTAATGGAAATAAAATCTCACTAACATACAGGGCTGGAACCCACAAGAGCGTTTTTTTAAGCATTTTGGCAGCGCTGCGATACGCTAGCGTTTTGCCAAAACGCTCAGCTGATGTTAATGGATGGGGCAACTTCCACAGGAGCGTTTGCGTTTCCCAGAAACGCAAACGCAGGACATGCAGCATTTTGGGAGAGTTAGCGCTTCAATGTAAAGTATTGAAACGCTAGCAGAAACGCTCAGCAAAACTTAAACTGAGCGGTTTTTCTAGCGTTTTGCGGTTCAGCACACTGTAACAAAATTAAAAATAATTCACAGGACCAATCAGGATAAAAACGCAAAACGCAAAACGCTAGGCACCCGCTGGGGGAAAAAATACAATGTTGCAAAACACGACCAAAACGCGCATGAATCCGCTTGCAAACCGCTCAGACAAAACGCTAGCGGTTGCGATTTTGCGTTTGCGGTTTTCAGTGGGTTCCAGGCCTTAGGGTGTTTTCACATTATCTGCGTTGCGCAATGATACAGCAAATTAACTCACTGTTCATTGCAAGGGCATGTTCACATCTTTGCATTGTAACGGATCACGTTGTTCTACCTCACGGTATACTTTGATTTATGGATAACCCCTGAGAGTATGTACAAATTGCATAGACATTGACCAGGCTTTGAAATAACAGGTGTGCTAAAACTCACACGGGGCCATATGCAATTATCGTTTTCTCCCAGGTGATATGTATACACCTTGTCAATTAAATGCCTTTTAAACCACCAGCAAGCAAGAAAATACTCAGAATAATTTTGATGTTACTTTTCACCTACTTTGGTACTTTTTCAATTTTTCAATTGTAAAGTGTGGAAAAGTTATTTAAAAGAGAAGATTAAAAATGATCTCCAAGGAGAAAGCTCAGAAGAAAAAGTTAATAGCTTATGGGCCACAGTGTGCACTGCAGTACATAGGCACGTTATAATGCACAAAGTGGGCTCTGCAGTACACGCACATTATAAAGACCACGTTATGCAATGCACATGGTGTAAACTCAGCCTGTAAAGCACAATTATTCCACAGGATTCCTGCTACAGAATGTTATAACATAATTCTGAAATTCGTGACAGTCAAAGGATTATCTCAAATGTGGAAAAGAATTATTCACCAAAGATGAATATGGAAAATGAGGAGGAAAAGTCACTGCATCTTATATTCCAGTGATGGCTAACCTCAAGCTGTGGTGGAACTACAAGTCCCATGAGGCTTTGCAATACTCTGCCAGCTCTAAGCATAACTCGGGGAGGCAGAGGCATGATGGGATTTGTAGTTTTGGCACAGCTGGAGTGCCAAGGTTAGCCATCACTGTTATATTCCAAATACAGGGAGTCCCCGACTTACAAACGCCCACAGATATGAATCGCCGACCTTCTGCAATGTTGGGACTCACTGTATTGTCCTTGTGTCCTCATCCACTCTGTCCGTGTCCTGCTTTGCTCCTCCTGAATAGATAAAAGCATCGACAGCATGTCTCTCACCTAACTAATCACAACTTGCGGCGATCAGAGACCTCTCCTTCACTGCTCCCCTAGTGCCAGCCTCTGCTGATCGTGTCATCAGCAGCAGCTGGCACTAGGGGAGCAGTGAGAGAGAGGTCTCTGATCGTCGCGGGGTCCGATGGACTAGGTGAGACTGCCGGATGCCTGAGACTCTACTGTATTTAAAAAAATCTTCAATTTGTTTTTTATTTTTCGTGATAGATATACTTTAAGTGGGAGAGGGCACTTTGCCTAAATGCATTTGAGGAGAAAATGCTGCAAAATTGTGTGTGTTTTTGTGGGTGCCTAGTTAACGTCAGCCCACCGACTTTCAGCTATACCGATGCTGTTTTTTTCCCCATGTCCTCCACCTACACCCAGTCATGACAATGCCCACATGTTGCCGCAGCTCACTTTGTGCACCGCAGAAATACTTCCTTTCCATTGCTGCCTAGAATCTCCAGAGATCATAGCAACACCCGTTAAAGTGGACCCAAATTAAAAATACAAGATTTCAGAAATAAAATCTATTTTCTAAATTATAATAATAAATAAGAGCCTTTTTTCAGCTGCAGGATAACAAATATAAAATATTTTACATTTATTGGAGGAACCCCTCCCTTCCTTTCATATTGCCGGGACAGAATATGGCAAACTGGTGGAGTAGAAGGTGTCCGGCAAAGGAGGAATTGCTAATGGCTGCCACCTGTATAGCCCTAGTTATGAAAAGAGAAGGGTGAAAAGCATGCACTGAAATGCTCATAGGCTTGAAGGAGTGTTTATCTTTGTATGTGTTAGAGTGGTGCAACTAAATATTTTGAATAAAAAAAAATGTTTGGTTTTGGTCCGCTTTAAATACTTACCTAGATATCTGGAAGCCTCTGGATGATTATAGACTCCTTATTAATATTAAAAAACACTTTGTTTAACATGTTCTTCTGCTTGGAAAAGTGGCTGTGGACAAATGAAAATGCATCAGTACTGGGCATGCACAAGTCCGGTGCGCGGATACAAGGTAGAACGGAGCCATTTGTGCATGGAGGAAAAAGCCATACACAATCGGCTCCTTTCTACTGGGCATGTCCAGAGGCGTATCTAGATGGGTGCAGGCATGGCTCGTGCCATGGGTGCCACAGCATTATGGGCGCCATACTTGCCCCAGTACTGCCCTACCATGCCTGCCCCATGCCTCCCCATCACTCAGACCTCAGATCAGATTAATTCTGCTATCTGGGGAACATGGTTACTTAACTTATATATGTAGGGCACTCTTGGCTTAGTGTTAGAATAGAGGACAGAGAGGGAATAAGAGATATTTCCAAAAAAGTAACTTCAGCAATATCCCACGCCAAAAAACACAGGCAACCATAATAACACATGTACGTAAGGGGAAGGGGGCTGGGGCTCTGACTGGGGGGGAGGGGGCACAATTTCAGTATTTGCCATAGGCATGTGCGAACCTTCCTTGCACATTACTCAGTCCAGATGTGATCCTCCACAGGCACGCTCAATGACAGATAGTTAAGAAGAACCCCAGTGCTTGAACATTGGGCTCTAGGTCAACGGTTGAAGCCTCTGGACCATACAGAAGCTTCAACATACTGAGATAAGTATATAACTTTGCACTCCCTCAGGCTTTGCTCATATCTATAATCGAAATTGCTGACGGCTGCGGTTTTCAATTTTGTGGGTATTTTCTTCCCCCCTCCCGCTGCTCGGGTGGGCGCTGCGTTTTTTTAAACCGCTTTTCTAAGCACTTTTGCAGAGCTTTTTTCACTTCCTGACGCAAGTCAGGAAGTGAACTCTTTGCTCCGGAAATGAATAAATACAATGTATTTATTCATCAAAGCGCTGGGGAAATCACTATACAAAGCGCTTTTTCAAGCGCTTTGCGATTTCCCTATACCTTCTATTGAGCAAAAACGCTCAGAAAATGGTACAGGCAGCGCTTTGCTGAGTGAATCGGAAACAAACCGCTCAGATGAGAACACTCTCATAGGGAATCATTGCACAAGCTTTTTAGGGCGATTTTCAAAATCGATGGCGTTTGAAAAAAGGGCAAAAACGCCCTAGGAGTGAACAAGCCCTTATGCTGGATCCAGACCATACAATTTTTTGCCAGATTTACCTGCCAGATCGATTATTTCCAGCATGTCCGATCTGAGGATTGATCTTTTTTTTTTGCTATTTTCTGATTGATTCCCATACGCTTCTATGGAAATTGAACAGAACATCGCTCAAAAAAACGATCGATCCTCAGATCGGACATACTGGTAATAATCGATCTGGCAGGTAAATCTGGCAAAAATTGTATGGTGTGGATCCAGCATTACAGTTTACTTAAATTACATGATTATAGATGTCCATACATTTACAGATTGCCATCCAACAAGGACAAAAATTGTGATATGTATGTGAAATTATTATCACTTCACCACAGGGGCTGAAAGACAATGTTATTGTTTAAAATGATTATAAAACAATGAAAATAGAAATATATATGAATAATTTTAAAACACATATATCTAATATAGTGATATAAAATACTTATTTTAATTTCACACAACAAAAAGGATCATGACATAAAATACCTAATTGTTTCAAAATAAAGTATAGTATTTGACTTGTGATATGAAAGAGTAAGCGCCTGCTCGCGCTGAAGAGCACTGCGCATGTCTGCCATGGATGGCAGCACGATCAGACATTACACCAGACGTAGTGACCTTCTCATAATGGCGGTGTAATAATGACAGATCGTGCTGCCCGGAAGCTGCATGCTAGGGACTCACGCACTTACGCATGCACGCAAGCAAGCGTCTTGTAACGTATGGACGCTGCAAGTCCTGTGTCCTTGTAGCTTGTATAGAGATGGGGTATTGGGATATTCCGGACGGCACCGACTGCGGGCAAAAGACATGGCTGGCAACGAAGGTGTCGACAGTTGTGGGTGCGTGTTCGCTAAGCAGTCTGATTGTTACAGATGATGTGAAGCATAATGGCGTGACCAATAACGCTTTGTAGTACTTTTATTTTAGGTCACGTACCGTGCTATGGCTGTAGACTGATTTTTTTTTATACAAGTGTTAACGCTCACGTTGGCCATTCTTACCTAGGGCTACTATCAGGAATAAACACGTGTTGCATTCCAGTGGCCTGATAGTGTACTGGGCTCTGATTGACAGGCGACCCAGGGTTCGAATCTCGTCTTACTGTTCAGTAAAGCCACACCTATTCAGTAAAGCCACACCTATTCAGTAAGGGGACCTTGGGCAAAAGTCTATAACACTGCTACTGCCTACTGACAGCGCCTTAGTGGCTGCAGCTGTGGTGCTTTTGGTCCGCCAGGAGAAAAGCGCAATATAAATGTTCAATGGCTTATCAAAGAGTGGAAACAGAAGCTTTTGTTTACATGGAGACTTTATTTAATGATAATAATAAACAAGAGGTTTTCAGCCACGTATGGGGGCCTGAACGTTTTTAGTTTATTTTGGCAGCCTTGTGTTTACCATAGAGCAGGCAGCAAAGTGATATTAATTTGTAAACTAATACACTGTTTTTGGAAACCTGTATTATAGTGTCTTATAAGTTTGTACAAGTCTTGGTGCTGTCTGTATAGTGTCCCCTGCTCTTCAGATGGCACCCTCTACAATTTTTTTATGTTTTGGATAGATGGAAAAAATGGCTATGCGTACGCTATTTGGCTAGTTATAACTATATGAGGTTTCCTGCTGGTAAATCCAACATAAGAAACCGAGCGGCCATGCACATCCCATTAAAACGTCACTTTTAATCCAAAAGTTTAAAAGACATACATCCGGTCCTGATGATGCGTCACAACGCTTAGTGGCGCAAAACGGCTGGTGACCTCCCTCACCTGCCTGTACCACTCTCCATTGTCTGCTGAAGATGTGATGTATGCCTTTTAAACTTTTGGATTAAAAGTGACGTTACTGCGGCTATCTATTACTGGCTACACCCACCCCTGGTTACCTATACTGCGGCCACTTATTACTTGCTACATCTAACCCTGGCTACCTATACAGCTGCCATCTATTACTGGCTACACCTATCCCTGGTTACCTATACTGCGGCCACCCATTACTGGCTACTTATACTGTGGCCACCTATTACTGGAGGCACCTATACCTAACTAGCTATACTAGAGGCACCTATACCTGGCTACCATAAGGGGGTTGTGGGAGTGGAGCTCTGTAAAAACAGCGCCAGAGATTTGGGCGCAGCCGGTGCCGCCATAGACCGTAATAGGAATTATGGCTATTGCGGCGCTCAATGAGTAATTTGGGCGCCGTCAAAAGACAGGGCACAAATAACTATAAAAACTGTCATTCGGCTGCCAGCATTAGCTGGAATCCGAATTTCATCTTTCACCAGTATTCATGACGACCTTAAGAGGGAATGGTATTTAACGCCGCCAGGACTTTTGCAGGAGCAGGGTGGGCCGGTTTACAGCTTTAGCCTGCTTCCAAACTTCCCGGCGGCTTAAGCATATGTATGCCTGAGGGAGTGGGGCACATCTGGCTACCATACTGGTGGGAGGGGGGGTACATTATTTATTGTAAGGGGGAGGCCCAGGTCAAAATAATTGTTTAATACCATATACCCAGATACCCTCATACTGTGGAATTTTAAAGATGGTTATCATACCGTGGATTTTCATACCATTGCAACCCTGTTAGTGGGCACGACTGATTACTGTTGTGGTTGGAAGCAATCTTTTGTCCATGGGATTGTATTGTTAATGGTCACCTTTAGGCTACATTCACATAATGCTAGGTACACACAATACAATTTTCAGAGAGATCTGATATGATTTTTCCGTTCACTTCTATGGAAAATCGATTGGAAATCAGATCTGTTGGAAATAATAAATCTGACAGTAAATCTGTTAGAAAATTGTATCGTGTGTACCTAGCATTACAGTAGTCTCATTATAATAAACTCTGGTATGGTAAAGATTCGGCTATAGTAAACTACCTCTCCTGGTCCTGGCCAATCTCCATTGTAAGTCTGTAGGAGCAACGCCTGGTATAGTAAACCCTGATGTAATAAAACTTCTGTTATGGTAAACATGTTTCTTGGCCCCTATGTGACTGACTCTGGATATACAGTAGTAAAAAGTAGGCGGTGCATGTGTCATGTGTCATATGTCAGTGTGAAACCCATGTCGGCTGCTCTCTTCAGGCTGGTTGCAGGTGAGTTGATGGCTGATAACATTTGTAAGACAAGAAGATTGGCACTGGCTATACAGTACTGTACAAATAACCAGCATGGGCAAAATGAGGAATAATGTAAACGTAAACAAAAGAGGATGCAGCATTACCACTTCCACTTTGCAATTACTGGTAAAAGTATTGTCACAGTCCTCCCATGGGATTGTATGCACTCCCGGGTATCTCTTCCCTTGTTAGCGATAACACTCCTGGTAGCATATGGAGCGCAGTAGAGGCTACTTTCACTTGTAGTGCAGATCAGAGAGGGCTGTCTCGCTGCCAAACTAAGGAGTGTTAAGTCCTGCCTGTGGTGGTTTCGGAGCCACTCTCATTACAGATGCAAGTGGCTTATCATGATTGGCTGCATTTTGAAGAGAAGCTTCATGATAGGCTCAGGTGTAAGCAGAAAGTTTTACAAGACACATGCTAAGTCCTGCTCATGGAGGTATTGGAGCCACTCACAGGAAGCAAGTGGCTGCCTCTGTTCAGTGACGGCTTCAATTTTTTAGGAGCCTTGGATATTGTACCAGCAATTTGTCCAGCCTGGCTATGCAGCCCTAAGGTATACTTAACCTTGTAGTCCACCAAATGTGCTAGTGCTTGTACTGGACCTCCAGTGGGAGGACAGAGTTGCGCCTTCGCAGCAGAGAATGTATCAGGGCATGCTGGGCTATTTTCTAAGACGATTTGTGATGCAGTAAACGTCTCATATACAGTAGAATCCAGGGCTGTGGAGTCGGAGTCGGGGCAATTTTGGGTGCCTGGAGTCGGAGTCGGGAAAAAATGCACCGACTCCTAATGAATTTAAACTGTAATTAAAATAGAAAATATGATAAAATGTTCTATTTCTCAGATAAGTCATCATAAATAATTTATACATACAGTAATAGCTGTGCTTAGTCCACAAAAATGAAGTAAACCAATCAAAATTAATGACTTGTGCTGCTTCAATAAAGCAGTCCCCGTATTTTTAAAGTCAGATATACACATCTGATTGTGACTGTATATATGATGTGTACACAGGAATCTCTTATATATACTAAATAACATCTATGCTGTAAGAATAAAGCCTGATGTGTAGCCGTGTCACTAATAGAGATGGTCAATGAGATGGAAATAATTCTGTGCTAATGCTGGTTTATGCAAATGTATGCACTCTTTGCTCATGAAATCAAATCATTTGATATGTTGTTAAAATTTGGTTTGGTGACTACTAATTAAATGGTACCTGAGAAGGATGAGTAGAAAAGTTTTTTTTATACATACCTGGGGCTTCTTCCAGCCCCTTTCAGGCTAATAAGTCCCTCGCTGTCAACCTCCACCACCTGGATCTTCTGCTATGAGTCCTGGTAATTCAGCCAGTCAGCGCAGTCCGGCTGCATGCCGCTTCCACAGCCAGGAGCATTCTGCACCTGTGCAATAGTGCTGCACAGGTGTAATACGCTCCCGGCGGTGGAGTGTGTGCATGCGCACTACGCCAGACTGGCTCAAGTACCTGGACTCATAGCAGAAGATCCAAGTGGCGGAGGAGGACAGCAAGGGACTGATTAGCCTGCAGGGGGCTGGGGGAAGCCCCAGGTATGTATAAAACTTTAATTTCATCTGTCTCAGGTTTACTTTGTTACACAGTAAATACTATACTCTCATACATCCTCCGTCGCCTCCGCCAGACAACCTGCGACCTGGACCCTGGACCAACTAGACATATGCTGAAATGCCCTGACCTGCTTGGTCCAGCATTTCACAAAATAGTAAATTGCTCTCTGCAAGCAGGGAGGTTTCCTATCTCTCTAAAAGAAGGAATCATCAAGCCCCTTCTTAAAAAAACCTTCCATGGATCCAGATGCTATGAGCAGCTACAGACCTGTCTCCAACCTCCCCTTCTTAGGTAAAGTTATTGAAAAGGCTGTCTATCTGCAACTTGAAACCAGGCTGTCAGTAAACAACATCCTGGACCCTCTACAATCTGGCTTTAAGAAACACCACAGCTGTGAAACAGCCCTCATCCAAGTCTGCAACGATCTGCTCATGGCAAGGGACAGAGGGGAATGCTCCATCCTAATCCTGTTGGATCTCTCAGCGGCTTTTGATACAGTTGACCATGAAATCCTGCTTAACAGACTGCAGGAGTACTGTGGCATCAGTGGATCAGTCCTCCAGTGGTTCAGATCATTCCTGACTGACAGAACACAGAGAGTATTCCTAGGACCTATAATGTCCAAACCTGCACCTCTACAATTCGGAGTGCCACAAGGATCAATCCTATCCCCTCTGCTGTTTGCAATCTACATGTTGCCACTCGGCACACTTATCCAACGACATGACAGAGACCCGGTCCTCTCTGGGCAGAAAAGAGGGGGGGGGGGGGGGGGCATCTGCTTCTACATTAGCTCCTCATGGTGCGCCACCCCCTCGGTTCTTGACAGGAAGTGCTCCCCAGACCTGGAACTCCTACTAATTAACTGCAGACCGCCATACTCACCACGCGAGTTCTCCTCTTATGTCCTTGCCGGAGTGTACATACCCCCTGATGCCGACATCAAATCTGCCCTGCTGGACCTAAATGAGACCATCTCGCAGTGGGAGACTTCCCTACCGGACTCACTGTTCATCGTCGTTGGCAATTTCAACAAGGCCAACCTACGACAGGAGATGCCACGTTACTACCAGCATGTTGCCTGCCCTACCAGAGGCCCAAACACACTAGACCACTGCTACACAGCAGTGAAGGAAGCATACAAGGCGGTCCCATGGGCAGCCCTCGGCTCCTCTGACCAATGCCTCATCCATCTTATTCCCACCTACAAGAGGCACCTAGAATCGGCTAAACCGACACTCAAGACTATCAAAGTGTGGTCAGATGAGGCCAAGCTGCAACTGCAGGCCTGTTTCGACTGCACTGACTGGAAGTTCCTAGAAGCGCCAAACCTGGACGAATGGGCAGATAATGTCGCCTCATACATCAGTTTCTGTGAAGACTCCTGCGTACCAACAAAATCCTTCAAGGTGTACCCGAACAACAAGCCGTGGTTCACTAACAAGCTACGACAACTGCGGAGTCGCAAGGAAGCGGCACATAAGTCCGGAAAACAGGAGGACTACAGAAGAGCAAGAAATGACCTCAATCGGGAGCTGAAAGTTGCCAAAAAGGAGTACGCTGCGAAAATGGAACAAAACCTGAGATCTATGGATTCAAGGGCTGTATGGAAGGGGCTGAAGGCCGCCACTAACTATAAACCCCAACCCCAACATGCAGCACCTAACCTGAAACTCGCCGAAGATCTGAGCAGATTCTACTGCAGGTTCGAGAACCAGGAAGCACAGAAGGGTCTGGAATCACTCAACCCTTCTCCATGCCCTGCAGACAACAACCCGAGCCCACACTCCCCTTTGGTGGTAAGCGAGGCCGATGTCCTGCGCCTTCTATCAACGCTAAACGTCAGGAAAGCCTCCGGCCCTGACGGCGTATCTCCAGCCTGCTTGAAAACCGGCTGTCGGCAACTGGCCCCCATCCTCTCTGATATTTTCTCCAAGTCACTGATGGAAGGCAAGGTTCCCACGTGCTTCAAGAAGTCTACCATCATACCTGTCCCTAAAAAGCAGGGGGTCTCAGACCTCAACAACTTTAGGCCCGTGGCCCTGACGTCCGCCATTATGAAAACCCTGGAGCGGGCGGTCCTAGCCTACCTCAAGCTCTACACTTCGCCCCTCCTAGACCCCTACCAGTTCGCCTACAGGGCAAACAGGTCCACCGATGACGCAATTAATATCTGCATGGAGCTCATCAATGACCATCTGGATAGGCCAAACGCGTATGTCAGGATACTACTCCTCGACTTCAGCTCGGCTTTTAACACCATCTGCCCACGCATTCTACAGGAGGACCTTGCCGCACTTGGTGTTCACTCAAGCCTACGCCTTTGGATCACAGACTTTCTCACCAACAGGTCCCAAGTCGTCAGGCTGAGCGACATCTGCTCCAAAGCAGTGACAACAAACACAGGTGCCCCTCAGGGCTGTGTGCTGTCTCCACTACTGTTCTCCCTCTACACGAACAACTGCAGATCGGAGACGGACTCTGTCAAGGTCATCAAGTTCGCCGATGACACCACCGTTGTCGGCCTTGTCACTAAAGATAACGTCCAGGAGTACTGTCAGCAGGTGGAGAGAATCTGCAACTGGTGCAAGGAGAACAGGCTGTTGCTTAACACTGCTAAAACTGTCGAGCTAATCATTGACTTCAGGAGGTCGGCCCCCACCCCTCCCCCAATCTATATTGATGGCACTGAGGTAGCTAGAGTGCCCTGTGCCCGTCTTCTGGGCACTACTATCTCCAGTGATCTAAGTTGGAAGCCCAATATCACTGCCATCCAACGAAAAGCCCAGCAAAGACTCTACTTCCTCCGACAGCTAAGGAAGGTCGGCATGACCCGAGAAATTCTGACCAGCTTCTACTCCGCCACCACTGAGTCGATCCTCTGCTCTTCCATCCTGGTCTGGTACGCTGGAGCCACCGCCAGTGACAAGTTCAAACTACAGAGGGTCATTAGGTCGGCGGAGAGGATCATTGGGTGCCCCCTCCCCTCACTTGCACTACTGTACAACAAAAGGCTGAAATCCAGGGCACTGAGGATCGCAAATGACCCCTCACACCCAGGCCACCGATACTTCAGCTTGCTTCCACTAGGCCGGAGACTTCGAGCCATCCCCACAAAGACTGTTAGACACAGGAACTCTTTTTTTCCCATCGGCAGTCAGCTACTTAAACTTCCTCCACATACTTCCATCGGTGCAAGCCCTAACGAACGGTGAAACAAGCCGGGCCACGGCCGAACAGTCGACCAAACCATCCAGCCCACTAGATTAACCGAAGGTCATCTCGGGGTCAATTAATGGACTGGAATGTTAGATATTGTAATGTAATGCAATTGATTGCTTCTGCTGTTGCTGACATCGATCTATCTCTCTATTATATGTCCCTTTTATATGTCTTCTCCCGAGCTATATGTATGTGCCAAAAATAATTCCGGGCATGACCAATCATGCTTGGCGAAATAAACGATTCTGATTCTGACATGGCCTGACGTACCACTGCTACGCCGATGACACACAGCTATACCTGTCCTTCAAACCTGGTGGAACAGACCCTACCCCAAAAATAAACTCTTGCTTAGCTGAGCTACAGGCATGGATGAATAACTGGTTGAAACTGAATGCTGACAAAACTGAGGTCCTGTTTGTCCAAGGCCAGTGCCCGCCATCAAAACAGCTCTATCCTAAAGCAACACCAATCAGGATTGGGAATTCAGACATAAACAGCTCCCAACTTTGTGCGCAGCCTTGGCGTACTAATCGATGGGGAATTGAGTTTCAGAAACCAAATTTCATCTGTAGTTAAATCCTCCTTCTTTCATCTGAAGAACATTGCAAAGATTAAACATCTGATTCCCCCAGAGGATCTTCCAACCCTAGTCCACGCCTTCATCACATCACGGCTGGACTACTGCAATGCCCTTTATGTTGGCCTCCCCAAAAAGGACCTGCGTTGCCTGCAATTAGTGCAGAATTCTGCTGCCAGATTGCTAACAAACCAGCCTCGCCACTGTCACATTACACCGATCCTTCGCTCACTGCACTGGCTACCAGTAGAATGGAGAATACTCTTCAAGATTGGACTGCTGACATTCAAATCCCTGCACAGTCTGAGCCCTGGATACATGAAGGACTTGCTGAAGCTGCACCACACCTCTCACAACCTCAGATCAGCAAGTTCTGTAAACTTGGTCACTCCCAGAGTGCACCTCAAAAAATCTGGAGATAGAGCCTTCTGCCATGCTGCCCCTACTCTCTGGAACTCCCTACCACACCCAGTAAAGACAGCACCATCCCTGGAGCTATTCAAATCCAGACTGAAAAGCCACCTGTTTAGCCTGGCATTTCTAGACTTATAAAATTTCTTCCTCTGTTCCACGATGGTCTGAGCCATGCTTATGCGCTTTGAGTCCCACGGGAGAAAAGCGCTTTACAAATGTTATTTGTTGTTGTTGTTGTTGTTATACTCTACATATGCACTCTCCACAGAGCTGCAGGGAATCCACTGAGAATGTTGTGCACATTGGACACAGAGGTTTTGTCTATCACCCATAAACCTGGTTCAGATTGTGCATGAAGAATGTGTAATAGAGGAAGAATCCCCTTATTCCCCTGCAGAGTACCTGCATATCATTCTTACATGTACCCACAGTTACATTCAGGGCCGTGGAGTCGGTACAAAAATCCACCGACTCCGACTCCTCAGTTTAGGATCCCACCGACTCTTCTACTCCGACTCCTCTAATTTGCATATTACAATCTTGTTGATTGAAAGTATGTAACAGGAAATTTGTCTCTTAACTGCCAACGCAGGAATTTTAAAAGACCACTGAAGTGAGGATATGGAGACTGCCATATTTATTCCCTTTAGTCATAGACTAAAACTAGTCCTTGGTAAGAGTACTTGTAAAAGGTACAGACCGGAACAAAGAACATCTATCAGGCCCTAGCCTAGGCAATGTAACTGTAAAACATTTGCTGGGACCTGAGGACTACGTCTATTATATTCAGAGGTTTATTATATCAGAGTTTACTATGAGATTCTACTGTAGTAAACCACTTTTCCCAGTCCCTTGGAGTTTACTATATTGAGATTATACTGTATATCCATAATCCATTGTGTTTGTAGAAAACCAGGCCTTTGAAGTCGGTACAAAAATCCTCCGACTCCTCAGGTTAGGATTCCACCAACTCCGACTCTATCTCCTTTAATTTGCATATTATAATATTGTTGATTGAAAGTAACAAACAAACAGAACATTTATATTGCGCTTTTCTCCTGGCGGACTCAAAGCGCCAGAGCTGCAGCCACTAGGACGCGCTCTATAGGCAGTAGCAGTGTTAGGAAGACTTGCCCAAGGTCTCCTACTGAATAGGTGCTGAATAGGAACAGGCAGAGCCGAGATTCGAACCCAGGTCTCCTGTGTCAAAAGGCAGAGCCCTTAACCATTACACTATCCATCCACTGTATGTAACATAAAATGCATCTCTTAACTGCCAACGCTTAGGAATTTTAAAAGACAACTAAAGTCACCTGGATCTGCTGCTATGGGTCCAGGTACTTGAGCCAGTCAGGCGTAGTGCGCATGCACACACTCCGCCGATGGGAGCGTACTACACCTGCGCAGTACTATTGCGCAGGTGCAGAATGGGAGTGGCATGCAGCCGGACTGCACTGACTGGCAGAATTATCGGGACTCATAGCAGAAGATCCAGGTGGCAGAGGCGGACAGCAGCGAGGGACTGATTAGCCTGAAGGGGGCTGGAGGAAGCCCCAGGTATGTAAAAAAAACTTTTCTTTTTATCTGTCTCGGGTACCCTTTAATTCATAGTCATCAAACTAAATTTTAACAGATCAAATTATTTGATTTCATGAGCAAAAGAGTGCATAAATTTGCATAAACCAGTATCAGCACAGAATTATTTCCTTCTCATTGAACATTTCTATTAGTAACACAGCTACACATCAGGCTTTATTCTTACAGCATAGATGTAATTTAGTATTTATATAAGAGATTCCTGCGTACACATATATACAGTCACAATCAGATATGTATATCTGACTTTAAAAATATAGGGACTGCTTTATTGAAGCAGCACAAGTAACTAATTTTTTGATAGGTTTATTTCATTTTTGTGGACTAAGCAGATCTATTACTGCATATATAAATTGACTATTACTGTATATACTCGCAAGCAAGCCGACCCGCATATACGCCGCCCCCCCCCCCCCCCCCCCCCCCCCCCCACACACACACTTTTGGCTGAAAAACCAGGAAAAAATGATTGACCCTCATATAAGCCGGGGGTAGGAAATGCTGGCCGCATGATTACCACCCCCCCCCCAGTGTGTCCCAGTATAGCTAGTATAGTGCCTCAGTATAGCTAGTATAGTGCCCAGGATAGCTAGTATAGTGCCCAGGATAGCTAGTATCGTGCCCAGTATAGCTAGTATAGTGCCCAGGATAGCGAGTTTAGCCCCCCCCCCCCCCCCCCCGCGGCCGCTGCTATTACCTTAGCTCCTAGGCTTCCTATTCCCCTGTCCTGCTCTTAATTCACAGCAGCTCGCCCCACGGCGGCTGCTGTGTGATGACGGAGAAAGTTGCAGAGAGCGGCTTCCTGGTTACTATGGGAGCCTCTCTGCACTTCCTCTGTCATCACGCAGCAGCCATCGTGGGGCAAGCTGCTGTTAAGAGCAGGACAGGGGAATAGGAAGCCTAGGAGCTAAGGTAATAGCAGCAGCTGCGGGGGGGGGGGGGGGGGGGAGCGGTGGGAGAGGGCGGGGGGGACGACCCTCAGGCACATCACTCGCAAGCAAGCTGACCCCCCCAACTTTTGACCCACTTTTTGTGGGTCCAAAATACGGCTTGCTTGCGAGTATATACGGTATCTGAGGAATAGAACATTTTATCATATTTTCTATTTTAATTACAGTGTAAAGGGAACCTGAACTGAGTAAAATTATTTAAAATAAACACATGATGCAGCTGCAAATGAATATTACATACTTACCTCGCTGTGAGTTCCTCTCAGAAGCTCGCAATTTTCTTCTTACAGTGATCCCTTCCAGTTCTGACAATATTTTGTCAGAACTGAAATATACCAGTTGCTGTCAGTTATATAGCAGCTGCTGTCAGTTACAACTGAATGTGCAAGGTAATGTCCATGTTTTTCTATGGCTCAAGTGGGCGATATTACAGTTTAAAGGGACTCCGAGGGGTATGCCTTTAAGCATACCCACAACTAATTAATTATATCCTCACACCTACCAGCATGATGTTTGTAATTATATCCCCTTGGGTTCCTTGTATTTCATTGCATTGCACTGAATGGAGCTGCCGACACCGGGGAAAGTGTCGTCCTGCATAATACAATGCTGAATAAGGAATCCAAGATGGCGGCCGCGATTTCGATTGCAAAAATAACAACTAAGGCGTTGTGTGGCGGTTTATATATCATTGGAAAGAGGAGAAAGGGAGCTTCAAAATGATATGCATCTTTCCATAGTTACTGCACTGCTCGGAGTCCCTTTAACAGTGTGCTTACCGGGAAGCTGTTCTGGGGTAATGGCCATTTTCAAAATGGAGGACAGAGAATTCCATTGATCACAGTGGACAAACAGGATGCAAGAGAGGAGAAAGAGAATGATTAGACTACACAGGAGGTAAGTATGACCTGCGTATGTTTATTTTGACTTTTAATTTTCAGTTCAGGTTCTCTTTAAATTCATTAGGAGTCGGTGCATTTCTTTCCGACTCCAGGTACCCAAAAATTGCTCCGACTCCTCAACTCCAACTCCACAGCCCTGACCGCAACAATGATTGAAAGTTGCATCGCTCATTTTCAATACAATGTGACAGATACAGTGCAGCATACAGTCCATAGACTTATGCTTGCACTGTACCCAGAACTGTGCATTTTTCCCGGTAGCACTCTGCGTGCATTGTGTAATCTTGACGGAATGTGTTGCACTGCAAACATGCCAGTGCAAAAGCGGCACTACTAGTCTAGTTTAGGGGAACCGGCAAGAAACCTCATAGGGAACGGTTCTCCAATGACAGCACCCTATACAGCACAAAGTGGTGTGATTGGCCGAATAGTGTCGACGTAGTTTACTACCTACCATGGTTCGAGAGGGTTCTGTCTACCCAATCACGTTAGTGTAATTTCCCTATGAGGTTTCCTGTGAAAGCCCCAATTGAAAATATATTTGCATCACATTTCAATGTGATTATATTGTTTGTTGCGGCGTGAAACAATGGACATAGAAAGGAGCCTTAAAGGAAACCTAAGATTTAAATATAAGAATTTATACTTGGCTGGGGCTTCCCGCAGCCCCATGTACTTCGTGGGCTCCCTTGCTGACTTCCTAGGCGTTTTTGTTAATCTTAAACCTTCCTCAGTACAAAGGCTTTAGTCTCGCCAGTCGGGCCATACTGTGCATGCGCAGCCTTGCCGCACGTATGCTTCCATCGCCAGGAGCATTCTTTGCCTGCGCTGTACTACCTGCACAGGGGGTTGGATGCGCAGAAAACAGAAGATTGAAGGCCAACGTAGCTGTAAGGGAGAATGGTGAAGGAGTACATGGGGCTGAAGGAAGCCCCAGGTAGGTATAAATTCTTCTATTTAAAGAGGAACGCCAGTGAAAATAATTTAATAAAAAAAGTGCTTCATTTTTACAATAAGTATGTAATAATGATTTAGTCAGTGTTTGCCCATTGTAAAATCTTTCCTCTCCCCGATTTACATGGTGACATTTTTACTGCTGGCAGGTGATGTCACTGGAAGGAGATGCTGCTTGCTTTTTTTTTTTTTTTTTTTTTGCAGTTGGAAACTGCTGTAAACAGCTGTTTCCCACAACGAGGTTCACAGGCAGGAAACTGCCAGGACCATGGTCCTCACAGTTTTCCGTGGGAGGGGTTGCACCACAATATCAGCCATACAGACCCCCTGATGATCCGATAGTGAAAAGGAAAAGCTTTCTCATGTAAAAGGGGGCATCAGCTACTGATTGGGATGAAGTTCAATTCTTGGTTACGGTTTCTCTTTAAAGGAACCATGAACACATTTGAAAAATCCAGTACTGAAGTTACTTGGAGCTTCCTCCAGGCTCCCGCCGTTCTGCTGGTGGCTTGGTCAGTTGCAACTGCGCAAGAGTGGCGAGCTTGCGCGCCCGTCACTGTGACCGGTCTGTGCATGCGCAGACATGCGGGTCGGGTCAGGCTACCTACATTGATTCTAAATGGGTTGCAGGTAGTCAACTGCGAGGGTGGGTTGGGTTGTGGTTAGTGAAAGCTGGCATAAGACAATTCTGTATCTTTTGCTTCCCCAAGCATCTGCAATGGCTGCTGGGAGCCGAATACTTGTTTGCTGGCAAGCCGCTTCATTTTTTTCAATTTTATCTTGTTTTTATTCTTACTGGGACAACTCTTTACCCAAATTGTGCTTTACATACCCCCCAACATACCCTGTTGGAAGGGTCTAGACAGACCACACATGGTTTAAACCTTAGCTATAATCTGTCACTTTTACCAACGAAAACGACCACACCCAGGTCCGGCTGGACCACCCTGAGTGGAGTTCGGTTTGTTGTCTCCATCTGCTTCCTGTGGTCTGTTGCACCTCTGCAAACCGCCTTTGTGATTAGTACAATTACCACACCTGTATATATCCCGTATAAAAACATATTGTGTTATTGGTCTCCCGTTTTTTTTATCTCCTGTGTCTTTTTCTCTAGCGATCTGAGACACCCCTACTACTCTACTTTGCTGACTTGTTTGCTGCTGCACAGCATGTGTGGCTGTGTGACTGATATTGTGGTGAAACCCTTCCATCACTATGGTCCTGACAGTTCACGGTCTGTGAGCCTGTGAACCTCATTGCACTGTGGGAAAGAACTGCTTTTTCCAGCTGCCAAGCTAGCAATATCTCCCTCTGTGCATAGAACTCTCAGTAAACAAACATTTCATACAGATCACCTGGCAGAACTAAAGATGTCAACACCAGTGATAAATGTCAGAATGTAAATCAGGGAGAGGAAAGATTTTAAAATGGCCAAACACTGACTAATCTCTAATGCACAGAAGCCATTGACCCATCACTGTGGAGCTCACAGCAAGAGCAGGGAGCAGCGCGGACCTTCAGCGAGTGACACGCCCATACAGTAGTCTATGCCTTGTTTTATTGTATTGCCATGGTTATTTTCTGAGCTGGTGTAATGTGTAAAACAGCAGTTTCTGTCTGCACAGGCTTTACTCAAAATACACCTTGGCTTGTATAAAAAAAAAGTTTTAAAAAAGACATTAGCTGCTTATGTGCAGTTCATATTTACTAATGCTGCCCATACATATGTGCCATGGCATACACTTGATGCTGCAAACGATATCTCCCTGATGGTAATGTCCATCGTTTGCTAGATTAAGTTGGAGAAGTTAATATTGGCATACGCTTCTACTATTTTTCTTCCTCTGGAATTGAATGGGGAATATCCAGCGGCGATCTGTATGGCGACGGCGGTGTCATATGACATGCTGGTACATACTGATGGCATGTCACACGCCGCTGCCAGGGTCGATCGCCACAGGAACATGTGATTGGATGAGTGCCATATGTTGTTGCATGCTATTGCATGCTCAAGGATGGCAAGAATCGGGCCCTATAGCAGTGAGCCGTAATTTGCCTAGGGCGATGATAGGGGAGGATAAAGGCTACTGTACAATCTAGCCAAACCCCATCTGACTTTGACATAGAAACTTAGCTTTGCAACCCCAGTCAGGTAGTCAAAAATTAATAATGGAAAAATGGTTTATGTGCAATGCACAAAACTTTGCTAGTTTAAAGGAAACTGGAGATGCTATGAAAAAAGTTTTATACATACCTGGGGCTTCCTCCAGCCCCCATCGCCAGCTTGTTTCGTTTTTGCCGACTCGGAGTTGGCAGGCTGCCACGCGTACCTTTTCACACATTCCTGCTGGTGCAGGAAGCTGTCGCGGACATTAACACATACACTTTTATGCGTTGCAGGTGCGATGCATAAAAATTTACAAAATGTACGCGTTAATGTCCAAAAGCTTCCTGCACCAGCGGGAATGCGTGCAAAGGTACGCGTGGCAGCCTGCAAAAACGAAACTAGCTGGAGGAGTGGCTGCACTCATAGATGCCCCAGGTAAGTGAAACTAATTTTTTTTTTTTTTTTTTTTTTTAGAATTAAGGTTCCTTTTAAAGGGGGCTTGAAGTGAGAAGTTTAGGGAGGCTGCAATATTAATTTCCTCTTGGGTCTAGTTGCACACATTAGTGGGCAGCACAAGAACATACCGGAGCGCATTGCACCATTACATGCACATTGGTCCCAGCTTCTGACTGCTCTGACAGGGAAATCTGCATGCCACCGCCCTCTGAACAAGTACACAAGTGACGTTAGATGTTTTTGGCTAACTCTAAGTCGGCAGGCCGCAACACATACCTTTTCACGCATTCCCGCTGGTGCAGGAAGCTATTGCAGACATTAACACGTACATTTTTATGCGTTGCAGGTGCAATGCATAAAAATGTACAAAATGTATGTGTTAATGTTCGCGATAGCTTCCTGCACCAGTGGAAATGCGTGCAATGGTATGCGTGCAAAGGTACGCGTGGTGGCCTGCTGACTCAGTCCCGAAAAGGAAACTAGCTGGAGGTGGGGGACTGGAGGAGCCGTGAGTGACTGCAAGGGCACAGGATGGCTGCAGGGGGCTGATAGATGCCCCAGGTAAAGGGAACTTGATGTGAGAAGTATTAGGAGGCTGCCATATTAATTTCCTGTTGGGGCTAGTTGCACAAATTTGTGGGCAGCACAAGAACATACCGGAGCGCATCGCACCATTGCATGCACATTGGTCCCTGCTTCAGACTGCGCTGACAGGGAAATCTGCATGCCGCTCTGCACAAGTACACAAGTGATGTTAGATGTCAGTTGCACACTTCCAGCCAAGAAGTACGTCACGTGATTGCGTAATTTTGCACATGTGCGCGCTACACCTTGTTGCAGTACCATTGACTCCAATGTAATCGTGTCGTGTGGTACTGCTCGGTTATGCCCTGCAGCCTCTGTGACAGCCAAACCACTTCTATTGCACCGTGTGTACTCTGGTCTGTCTCATTGAGATTAATGCCCGTTGCAGTGGGGAATAGCGACGCAACAATGTAGTGTACTAGGGGCCTAAACAATACCAGTTGCCTGGCAGTTCTGCTGACCATTCTGACTTCAGTAGTTTCTGAATCTCACATCTGAAACAAGCATGCAGCTAATCTTGTTAGAAACATCTGATCTGCATGCTGGTTAAGGGTCTTTAGGTGCGTACACACATGCGACTATAGTCGTTTGAAACGATCGTTCCCCGATCATTTAAAATGGCAATCGTTTGAAAAAAAGAAGCCAACGACCATGAAGTCTGACGGACGAGCTAGATCGTTCTAAATGAACGATCTAGCTTGGCGGATTTTTCCCAACGACGATCGTTTGTAAAAGTAGTACATCGTTGGAAACGATCGTTCGTACTAGGCTTGACATGCGCATTTCACTATTTCTCCATGGAACTTTTCATTTTTATGCGCAGGCGCAATAGGTGCTATTACGTGGTGTAACGTTCGTTCTAACGATGTGATCGTTACACACCTTTTACAACTAACTTTACTTAGGTCGTTCTTTCGTCAATTAAAAGTTCGTTCGTCGTTGACAACGAACGATCGTTGTCGCATGTGTGTACGTAGCATTTGGCTAAAAGTATTACAGGCAGACGATCAGCAGGTTAGCAAGGCAACTAGTATTGCATAAAAGGAAATGAATATGGCAGCCTCAGTATACCTCTTGCTTCAGTTGTCCTTTTAAATGTATATTTTGTGGATTCTTTAAAAAGCCATACACAAGTGGCTAAGATAGACAGAGTAGGTCCAAACCAAGATGCTCCTGTTAATTTTGCTGTTCAACTCACTTTTTTAATTTTATTTCTGTAAATCAATGCATTCTTTTTTCCCTTTTAGGTGTGATTGGTACTGCTTATCACATTGTCCTTTTCCCTCCTAAGACAGTACTGGAGGGTGTTCAAAGAGCAGGAAGTGCAAACCTTGTTATGGGTAAGTTTTTTATAAAATGAAATCGTGAACCTTAAGCTAATCGAACTCATATACAATAACTAAAATATAAATGTTTATGGTTAGCCTTATCTGCTGCAAATCAAACTGCTTCTACATCAAAGAGTAGGCTAAGAGTGTTTTGTACCATTGGCCTAAATTCACAAAGCATTACTGCATTCGGTAAAGCAAATGACTAATTGTATCAAACATTTTGTGAAATGGTAATTTTAATGTTCCAAGCCTTTGCGGTTAGTGAGCTTGAGAGGGGTGGCAGATCGATGGCCCATAGCATTGCACTGGATTGTACAGTCAGGCAGGGAACACACTTGTCTTTCAGTGTTTTTCTTTCATCATACTTTTTCTGTGCACTAAATGTGAACCGCACTCGTTTTTACACAGCATCTAATATAATTGTAACAGAAAACTGACAATATGTGCAGAATCGTGATGCAGTCTGTCAGTTTTTTTCCTACATGCAAAAACACATTAAGTGTGAACTAGCCCATTGATTAACATGAGTTCTCAGTTTTTCTATGCAGTAAAAGCTTGTGAAAACAGTGAAGTGTGTTCCCTGCCTTAGGGCTATGGAGTGGATGGGGAAAAGGGTGTTCCCAAAGCCAATCAAAGTGACTGTAATCAATGATCACTGGCATCAATGAGATTGGTCATTAATAAAGTGAAAGTAAAAATATACACACATTACTTCCCGTGTACTGTTACAGATTGCCCAGCATGACGATGGTGAACCAGAACTCCGGTTCACAGGAATAAAGTAGGGGACATCTAGTGGCCACAGTGTAAAAATACACCTACATACATTAACTTAAATAAAAATAAATCCCCCATTTATTAACCCCTTACCCCCCCAACCCCCCCCCCCCCATATTTACAGACATAAAACACTTGTATAAAAAAAAAACACATTTAACCAGTTCCTGCCAAATGGACGTTTTTAAAATGCAAGCGTGTGGCCACATCCCGCTGCCTATGGGTGGTTGGAAAGTGCTATGCTTAGAGACTCAACTTTTTTAATATGCATGTCATGAAGGTATATTATTGTTATTTTTGCAAATAAAGGCTTGTGATCTAGCGTAAACAAACAAAACAAAAATATACTTTTATTTCCAAATGGAATGTTGTAGCCATACATTGTACTATGGAAATAATTTAAACGTTGTAATAGCCAGGACAAAACGGCAAATAAAATGTATGGGTTTTATCCACAGTAGCATGTTTTATTTTAAAACTGAAATGGCTGAAAACTGCGAAATGATTTATTTTTTTTCCCCATTTTTTTTTATTCCCCTTAAAGAGACTCTGTAACAAATTTTTCAGCCTTAGTTCTTCTATCCTATAAGTTCCTATGCCTGTTCTAATGTGCTCTGGCTTACTGCAGCCTTTCCTAATTGCACTGTCTCTGTAATAAATCTTATCTCCTTTCCTCTGTCGTGTCTGTCGGGCTAAGGCTTGAATGTGTGGAATGTGCAGGGCTGCTTGTGATTGGATAGAAGCGATACACACCCTCTGCAGGCCCCCTGCACACTCTGTATGACTCACACACTCTGTTTATGTGAGCCTATCACAAGCTGGTTAGTTTGTTTGTAAACACTGCCTAAAACTGTTAATTACAAGCCAGGATTGCAGCAGAGAGTGGCAGAAACAGCACAGAGGGGCACAGGAGAAAATAAGGAATAGAATGGTATGCTTCTTAGTGTAAGAATATTAGAGTACAGATTCTCTTTAAAATGCATATAAAATAAAATTATTCTTAACAAAAAAGTACCACCCAAAGAAAGCTTAAAGGAATACTATCGATGTATGCATTTATTTTTAAATGCTGTATGTTGTAGCACACATTAGGGCAAGTACTAGGAGCAATTTGTTTCCTCACACAGCTGTTCCTCTCAGCTGTAAAATCCTCCGTCAGTTTTGGCGTCAGTGTTGGATACAAATGTATCTAATACTGACGGCTCCCAGAGGGCTAGACCATGTCTGCACATGGGAGTTGCTATCAACTCCTCAGTTTATAGTTTAATTATCACCTTGCTGAAAGAATCTTGTTGATATGGTGGTAAGGGGTTAAAGATTCTAGCAATGTGTGTTTATTATCTTTGCTTCTCTTGACTGATAAAGATACTAATAATGCTAATTGTAAACAGTGATCTGCCCCTCTCAGCAGCTTGTAAAGTGGATGCAGCCTGGAGTGTATCACCTCAAGCAGACAGCCAGGCAAGCAGTCTGAGTGTAAACACAATAGCTAGTTATATTCCAGCAATATTCCAGCTCATTTAGTTACCGGTTACCACCTCAGATCAGCCTATTTCTCCTCATGTCTGCTGCATGCTGTGAGTGACACAGTGAAATATATTTGTGAGCTGTGTGACAGAGTAACCAAGCAGCTCAGGGTGACCCAAACTACTATGAGCTGTGTGAGAAATGAATTTTTAAGCAGGGATAGTGAGAGAGAGACCTGGGTGAATAAATAAAGTGCCCCTAGCACTAGTGGTAATGTGTACACTAATATAGAGTATTAAAAAAAAAAGTCGTTTAAATCGATAGTACTCCTTTAATTGGTAGTGAAAAAAACGATATAGATCATATTGGTATAAGTAGTGATAGTTATTGGCGAATGAAATGTGAAAATTTCTCTGGTCCATAGGGGGAACACAATCAGTAGTGGTCAAGTGGTTAATAAAACCAGAGCACACAGGATTTTTTTTTTTTTTTTTTTTTTTGTAAAAAAAAAAGAAAATTCTTGTTGTAGGTCCATGCAATATGAATGCAATCCTGCTACTGCCAAACTGCAAACCTTGCAGCATTCCACACTGTGATCTGATGCTAGTGTTTGTCACATAATAACCATGGCTGGACTTGGCACTTGGTAACCACACTATAACCGCAAGCCTAGAGGCGCCAGTGTGCTGAGACAGTCATCCTGGAGCCGTGGTGATATCACCACCCACGAAGCATAATGAGCTTGCGGCCCTGTCCATCCAGTTCTTTATACTACCTGCACGGAGCTGAGCTGGTCACCACTGAGGGAGAATAGAGAGCTCTATCGGCAGTCCCATCCAGCCGAATGATCCCAACTCTTTATGCTGTGGGTGCGGTGACGTCAGCACGGCTTTAGGATGGTGTGAGAGGTGAGATTTCGCTGTTGGGCTGACCAAGGAACAAAACACCAGCACAGTCGTGGGGGGCGGCAGTTCAATTGGTGAAACTGCAAACCGACGTTCATGTCGAGATTTAAGCTTGCAAGGGCAGGTCCTCCTCCGATTGTTTCTTATTTTGCTATACTTCACCATATGAATGCGTACCAATTTTAGTAATATCTCAGTCCACACATCAACTGTGCATGTGTTTGTACTTGTATTACTGGGTGTCATGACTGTACTTTGTCTTAAATTTCTCATGTACGTGTGTTCCCCAATAAACTTCTGTACTATGTACAGTGCTATGGAAGATATTGGCGCTATATAAATAAAAAATAAAATAAAAATTTGTGGGTTTAGTGAAAGACGAAATTTAGGGCACCAGAACCTATGTGCCTGCGTCCCCTTAAAATGCAAATCTTGCCCTGCTAGTAGCAGACTAGTAGAGGTTCTTAGGTGTTCTTCAGCTTTTCTAAATCAATTCCAGTTGACTCCGTACCTCCCACATACTGTATGTTCCATGCACGCCTTGCTGAATTGTGCACAACACAGTTTCACATTACTTCATACACACTTTTACAGTGGTGTTTAAATCTTGACCAGTACGCTGTCTCCATGGAGTTTGCATGTTGTCCCCAAGTTTTTGTGGATTTGTGGATTTTCTTCCTGGGGCACTGGCTTTCTTCCACTTCCTAAAACCTACTGGCTGGGTTAACTGGCTTCCCTCAAAATTGGAACTAGACTGTTAGAAAATATTGGATTATTTGCCTTTGCCTTAGAACCTTGGAATTATTCACATCTCATTGACCATCGATACTTGAAGGGTCTGCAGTATAGAATCATCACACGTTTAAACATTTGGTTGATTGCAATTATTTATTTTGTCTTGCTCAGAGAAGATGGGTTAGAGTTGCCCAAATAGCAAAATGGCTCTATTGAAAAAACTGTATGTGATGCAAACTTTGTTTTCCTCTTCAGCATCACTTGGAGCAATTTTTGGTATGACTACTTGTGTGGCGGCAGAGATGCGGGAAAAGCCAGATGACCCATTAAACTATTTTATTGGTGGTTGTGCCTCTGGTATGCTCCTAGGAGTCAAAAGTAAGTATTTTATGTAATACAAATTAGGGCTCTTTTACACTACAAGGTATTTGTAGCTTTTGTCAAGCAAACAAACTTAGAGTACCTTGTAAACACTTTGTATAATGGAACTGTTGATAATATAAACAGCCTTCTGGAACTGACATACTGCACCAGCGCAGAGCTAATACCTCCGACCTTGTAAGTGGCCAACCTTTGACCGGAGGTAGTAGCTCTGTGCATGTGCAATATGTCATTTCCAATCTCGCCTTTCTCCTGTAATATTATCTCCTGCAGGCTCCGCCGCTCCTCACATGAACTGTGTATTGTGCGAGTCATGCATGCACCAATATCTCAAGAGAAAGTCGAGAGCAAACACAAATGTTGGAATGGACATACTGTGCATCAGCAGGCCTAGTACCTCTGGGTCAAAGGTTAAAAAAGTTAATACAGAGGATGGCGCTACAAACAGGCAGAGCCGAGACTCGAACACTGGTTGCCTGTGTCAAAGGCAGAGCCCTCAACCACTACACTATCCAGCCACCACTGGCTGGACTATTCCGGGATGTATAGTTATTATGCACACAATCCAATATATATATATATATATGAAAG
The DNA here is from genome assembly GCF_040937935.1 of Hyperolius riggenbachi. Lineage (NCBI taxonomy): Eukaryota > Metazoa > Chordata > Amphibia > Anura > Hyperoliidae > Hyperolius > Hyperolius riggenbachi. The sequence continues at coordinate 295,540,924 of NC_090646.1, read as the reverse complement.
GAGAACGTCAGTTTTTCTAGGTATATAAATTTGTTTATTAAAAGTACAATTTCACATAAATATTAAGGTCTGATAAAAATGCCAGGCTTGCTCACAATAAAAACAATAGTCATCTGAATATTTCAAACCAACAACATTCACTCACATATTTCATACTATTATTAGGTATGCACTCTCCTATGCCGTGTTCTCACATGCATAAATCACTCACAGCTTGCACACAATGGAGCCACCTGATCCAAAAGAGACAAAAAATGATAAAAAATAACCTAAATAAGAAAAAATGTATACAAATATAATCTCTTCTGTTCAAAAATTGCCCTCACAAGTTCTGTGTAGCACTATAGTCTGCTGTAACACTATAGTCTGCCACTCTAATAGAGCTGCCAAATAGCTTTTGTTAAGAGTGCTTGCAATAGTAGTGCTTAATCGCGTTTCTCATAAGGTTACTCACGCGTCTTCTAACAGTTATTGATTCTCTCCATGCGGGCTCCGGCCGGTAGCCTCGCACTAAGTACCCCACTCAGAATGCAGTACGTCTGCTTCCTATGCGTAACTGTATCCGCGTAGTTCCAGCAGTACAGTAGCGGTGCAATCAGCTCTGCCTACAGCTTCCGGGCAAGTGGTTGACTGGGAGTGACGTCACTTCCCCCTGGAGTTTATTGCGTTCCACCTTGCCTTCCAACGCGGCTGTCAGTCTCCAGGCTCGTTTTAGCAGCCCGTGGATAATGCAGGAGTGTCCACACTGGTAGTGTCCTCAATGGCTGACGGCCATCTTCCTCAGGATCAGCGACGACCCTGATCCTGAGGAAGATGGCCGTCAGCCATTTAAACATGTCGTTCCAAAAGGAGTTTTGAGCAAGCTGAAAGAGAAGCTACCAGTGTGGACACTCTAGCATTATCCACGGGCTGCTAAAACGAGCCTGGAGACTGACAGCCGCGTTGGAAAGCAAGGTGGAACGCAATAAACTCCAGGGGGGAGTGACGTCACTCCCAGTCAACCACTTGCCCGGAAGCTGTAGGCAGAGCTGATTGCACCGCTACTGTACTGCTGGAACTACGTGGATACAGTTACGCATAGGAAGCGGACGTACTGCACTCTGAGTGGGGGACTTAGTGCGAGGCTACCGGCCGGAGCCCGCATGGAGAGAATCAATAACTGTTAGAAGACGCGTGAGTAACCTTATGAGAAACGCGATTAAGCACTACTATTGCAAGCACTCTTAACAAAAGCTATTTGGCAGCTCTATTAGAGTGGCAGACTATAGTGTTACAGCAGACTATAGTGCTACACAGAACTTGTGAGGGCAATTTTTGAACAGAAGAGATCTATATTTGTATACATTTTTTCTTATTTAGGTTATTTTTTATCATTTTTTGTCTCTTTTGGATCAGGTGGCTCCATTGTGTGCAAGCTGTGAGTGATTTATGCATGTGAGAACACGGCATAGGAGAGTGCATACCTAATAATAGTATGAAATATGTGAGTGAATGTTGTTGGTTTGAAATATTCAGATGACCATTGTTTTTATTGTGAGCAAGCCTGGCATTTTTATCAGACCTTAATATTTATGTGAAATTGTACTTTTAATAAACAAATTTATATACCTAGAAAAACTGACGTTCTCCTTTCATATATATATATATATATATATATATATATATATATATATATATATATATATATATATATATATATATATATATATATATATATTGGATTGTGTGCATAATAACTATACATCCCGGAATAGTCCAGCCAGTGGTGGCTGGAAAGTGTAGTGGTTGAGGGCTCTGCCTTTGACACAGGCAACCAGTGTTCGAGTCTCGGCTCTGCCTGTTTGTAGCGCCATCCTCTGTATTAACTTTTTTTTTTTGCTCCAAGTATTGGTAGGGGGAAGGGGATACCCCATACCTTGAGGAATAGGCAGCTCCAAATTAATATAGCAGCGCCCTTCAATTAACTCGTTTGGCTCTGGGTCAAAGGTTGTCAACTACCTAACGTTCTAACTGCTACTGGAGAGAAACTGAGCCTCTCAGGAGTGATCAGAAACATGGGTAAGGCTCAGCATACATGCCCACACCTACGCATAGCCTCAATTACACCACTACTGTTCAGATCGGGCATCCTTTAAGGGCTCTTTCACACACATTGTAAGTAACCCGCATGATAAAATGAAAGTCCATTGACTTTCATGTTACCATTCACAGTACTGAAAGCACTTCCTTGCATTGTGATGTAACATGCCTGGGAACACTTTATTGCACAATCCATGCCTTCCCATAGAGTTAATTTTGTTAGAGCTGCAAATGTCATGATGAAACAGACCCCTGCCACACATGCTGTGCACTTGTAACACGTGCAGTAAATTGTGTTCAGGCATGCATTGGTTAGTGTGAAATAGCCCTTAGTGTAAATATGTATTTACACTCTTAGTAAGAGGGATATGGAGGCTGCCATATTTATTTCCTTTTAAATAATGCAGATTGCACGGCTGTCCTGCTGATCCTTTGCTTTTTTTTATATATCATTTTTATTTGAGAAAAAGATACAGAAAATAGTACATGTCAGCAGTGCAAACCAAAGCACGCAATACAAATGAATGGTCCACAATAATGGCGTGGTACAAATCTACGTCAGAATTAAGACATAATATATGCATTGAAACAGAGATGACATTGTGAAATAAACACCACTAACAATATTTAGTGCCAGTAGCTGTATTACTGTGACAGCCGATACCAAAAACGTTTTCAAGAAAGAAATGAAAAAATCCTCTCCTACTCTTTCAGCCATAGACCCTGAGCAAGCATACAGGTCATGTGCTTGACTGAAGTCTGACTGCGCTAGTCACTTGTTTCTTTCATGTGAATGATTCAGACACTACTGGTATTGTTTAACCTTCTGAGCGTTACGCTGCTCAAGAGGTTTTGTAGCCTCAGTCCACCAGGAGAAATCAATTAGATGTCTGCCGAACATGTTGGCTAGCTAGTATTGGTGGCCACCACCCCCTGATCGCCCCTGATCCAGCCACTTATACATTAACCAGCCTGGTTCCAGTGATCGCCGCAGCCTCCCTGTACAGCTCCGGCCTTTTCTATGGGAAGGATCGTACATGACGTTGTGCACAGTCCCGATCCTCCCCATAGAGATGACCGGAGCTGTGCGGGGAGGCTGCTGCAAACGCTGGAACCAGGCTGAGTAATGTATAGGCGGCTGGATCGGGGGATGGTGGCCACCTTTACTAGCTAGCTAACATGTTCCGCAGACATTAAATCTAAAGCCCAATCTACACGATACGATTCAATTAAGATTCTATTTACGATTCGATTAAATCCGACATGTCCGATCCTGATTCGATTCGAATCAATTCGATTTGCCATTGCAAAACAATGGCAAATCGGATTGAATCGAATCGAATCAGGATCGGACATGTCAGATTTAATCGAATCGTAAATCGAATCGTAATTGAATCGTAAATAGAAACGTATCGTGTAGATGGGGCTTTATAGATTTCTCCTGGGGGACTCCTGAGGCTAGCAAAAACTCTTGAGTGGGATCCCTGACACAGCGTCGGGCATACCGCTCAGGAGGTTAAAAGGAAAACATATGGCAGCCTCCATATCCCTCTCGCTTTAGGTGCCATTGAAGCTGTTGGCAATTGCTACAGTCAGACACACACTCAGTAATCGTTGCTTGGAAGAGTTGTTTTTTTGATTGTGCCTTTTTGAATGTTCTAGGAATGAACACTGTACAGATATACTGCTTGGTAGGCTGTTCTTTTCTATGGGAATGAGTGGGGGAGGATAGGAGAAAGTTGTGAAAGTACAATATAAGTCAGTTGCTAGTGACCAAACCTGAGCGGTCCCAACTATGAGTTGCATTGGGAGACCGTCACAGGATTTGCTTTGCACACCAAGGTATAGCCACCAGTGTTAGGGTCCGTTCTCACTTGAGCAGGAATCGCGCTAGCGGTTTTTAAAAACCGCTAGCACATGTAACACTAAGGCAGTGTTCTCATTGCCGCATTTGCGGTTAGCGTTAACCGCAAACATGTTACATGCAACAGTTTGCCAGCGATTAGCAGTCGCGATTAGCATGCATCACACCGCTAATCGCTGTCGCTCCAAAACCGCTGCAGTGTCCAGTGATTTTTCCGCGTTAATCGCGGAAAAATCACTTCTGCAAAACGCTAGCGGTAATCGCCGGCGTTTTACGTGTGAACGGAGCCTCATAGTTGGGTGCTTGATTTGCTGCTGCTATTTTAAAGAGACTCCGTAACAAAAATTGCATCCTGTTTTTTATCATCCTACAAGTTCCAAAAGCTATTCTAATGTGTTCTGGCTTACTGCAGCACTTTGTACTATCACAGTCTCTGTAATAAATCAATGTATCTTTCCCTTGTCAGACTTGTCAGCCTGTGTCTGGAAGGCTGCCAAGTTCTTCAGTGTTGTGGTTCTGCTATGCACTCCCCCCTCAGGGGGGAAAGAAACACACAAATGATCTCTTGAGATTCAAAAGGAAGGCTATATACAGCCTGCTTGTGTATGGATGTATTTTCTATGTGTGGACATACTGTACATCAACATACTTCCTGTTTTGGTGGCCATTTTGTTTGTTTATAAACAAACTTTTTAAAACTGTTTTTAACCACTTTTAATGCGGCGGGGAGCGGCGAAATTGGGACAGAGGGCAATAGGAGATGTCCCCTAACGCACTGGTATGTTTACTTTTGTGCGATTTTAACAATACAGATTCTCTTTAACTTGTGCACATCATGTTTATGAGTGCATGTTTGATAGTTCCTTAATTTTGTCCTTGACAAAGAGGCACAATTGTATCGAAACATTGGAAATTTTGAAATAATCCTGTTATTGGGTTGGACTGATAATCTTAATGGTTTTCATAGATTGTTCCCAGGTTATTTCTAAAATGTGAAAATGTTTAACCACTTGAGGACCGCAGTGTTAAACCCCCCTACAGACCAGGCCATTTTTCTCTAAATAGGCCACTGCAGCTTTAAGACCTCGCTGCAGGGCCGTACAACTCAGCACACAAGTGATTTCCCCCACTCCTTCTCCCCACCAACAGAGCTTTTGTTTTTTTAAGCAAATATTTTTTTTAAGCAAATATTTTTTTAATATGCTTACGTTTTTAAATTAATTTTGCAAGCCTCCCCTCGCCAGCCAATCGCCGTCATCGGCTGTCATAGGCTTCAGCCTATGACATCGGATCACTTTTTTTCCTGTGCTGCACTGTACACTGTTATTAGACGGCAAAACTAACAGTGTCCTAGTGGCGATCGCCGATGGGAGGCTGATGGCGGAGCTCCGTCATTCAAGCGGGGATGCGCGCGCGATTCCCTGCAAACTCCGCCCCCAGGACTGCACACTTATTCGGCCCTGGGACTGCCGCCGCATCCACGCCAATTGGGGTGGAGCGGTCCTCAGGTAGTTAAAATATATTTATAGAAAGTATTTGCCATTTTGTGGAATCCTTGTTAAAGGATATCAGAGCCCCAAAACTTTGGAGAAACGGTGGGAGCAGGCATATACTACTACCTGTCCTTAAGCCCACCGTTCTTCTGTCTGCCCCCATAGCTCATCTAAAAGCCACCCGGGATCCTCTTCCGTTTGGCCAGGTTGGGACTTACTGCGCAGGCGCCGGCTGGGCTGCCTGTGTCCTACGTGGCTGGGACTGCACTGCTCATGCTTATGACGTCACGTGCTCACGGGCACGCGCTGTAGGACGCAGTAAGTCCCGGACAACCGGAAGAGATTCCCAGGGGGCTTTTAGGTGAGCTGCGGGGGGCAGATAGGAAGACAGGGGGAGTGGTGGGCATAAGGACAGGTAGTATTATATGCCTGCTCCCCCGTTTCTCCAAAGTTTTTGGGCTCTGGTATCCTTTAAACTGGTAAAGATAATGATTTACAGCTGTGGTCCATATTTTGTCTTAGCTGGAAAGTAAATGTATATCAAACAAGGGCAGCAATTGCCCTTTCCTGTCTGTAAATATTATATATAGGAACGTAAATTCATCAGTATCACTTTTTTGGGGGTTTTTTTGTTTTACAGGTCACAGTTATACAACAGGAACTGCTGCATGTGTTGCACTTGGAGCTGTTGCTGCTGGTGTCAAGATGGCAAGAAATGAAGGCATGATAATTATTCCATCTAGAGCAGAAGAATGAATCTTTGTATTTTTATCTGTAATATTACTTCTATAAATAAATATGAATGGTGTTAAATATTTCGTGACTTAGTCTTTATATTCATTTTACGATTTCTACAGCTTGTTCCAGCTATTTGACTGCAGGAGTAGTAAAATTTACATTAAATTCATGTCAGACAGATAGCTGAACACACAGGAAAAAAATACTTTACTTTTTGTATCCCTGTACCGTATTGTTCGATATATGACACGTTTCTTCCGCAAAACCCATAAAAAAGTGGGTGTGCCTTATATACCCAATATACGGTAAAAAGTGGTGCAGAATGTGCATGGAAGCAGTTACTGCATTCTGCCACTGCACTCCTTTCCCCCTCAGATCCTGCTTCTATAAGAATTACTCTCCTCTTCTCTGGCGTCTGCATCTTCTGATATCCTCAGGGCTGTGGAGTCGGAGTCTGGAAAAAATGCACCGACTCCGACTCCTAATGAATTTAAACTGTAATTAAAATAGAACATATGATAAAATGTTCTATTTCTCAGATAATAGTCATCATAAATGATATACTGTATACAGTAATAGCTGTGCTTAGTCCACAAAAATGAAATAAACCAATCAAAATTAGTTACTTGTCCTGCTTCAATAAAGCAGTCCCCGTATTTTTAAAGTCAATTACACATATCTGATTGTGACTGTATATATGATGTGTACACAGGAATCTCTTATATATACTAAATAACATCTATGCTGTAAGAATAAAGCCTGATGTGTAGCCGTGTCACTAATACAGATGGTCAATGAGATGGAAATAATTCTTCGTTGATGCTGATTTATACAAATGTATGCACTCTTTGTTCATGAAATTAAATCATTTAATATGTTGTTAAAATTTGGTTTGGTGACTATGAATTAAAGGGTACCTGAGACAGATTAAAAGAAAATTTTTATACATACCTGGGGCTTCCTACAGCCCCCTTCAGGCCAATTAGCCCCTCCGTCGCTGTCGTCCTCCGCCACCTGGATCTTCTGCTATGAGTCCCGGTAATTCAGCTAATCAGCGCAGTCCAGCCGCGTGCCACTTCCACAGCCAGGAGCATTCTGCACCTGTGCAATAGTGCTGCGCAGGTGTAGTACGCTCCCGGCGGAAGAGTGTGTGCATGCGCACTACGCCAGACTGGCTCAAATACCTGGACTCATAGCAGAAGATCCAGGTGGCGGAGGAGGACAGCGAGGGACTGATTAGCCTGAAGTAGGCTGGAGGAAGCCCCAGGTATGTATAAAACTTTAATTTCATCTGTCTCAGGTTTACTTTGTTACACAGTAGTACTATACTCTACATATACACTCCCCACAGAACTGCAGGGAATCCACTGAGAATGTTGTGCACACAGAGGTTTTGTCTATCACCCATAAACCTGGTTCAGATTGTACATGAAGAATGTAATAGAGGAAGAATCCCCTTATTCCCCTGCAGAGTACCTGCACATCACTCTTACATGTACCCACAGTTACATTGCCTAGGGCCTGATAGATGTTCTTTGTTCTGGTCTGTACCTTTTACAAGTACCAAGGACTAGTTTAATGGCCCATACTCACGAGGGACTTTTGTCGCCTCAACACGCGGCGCGCGCGTGTTGCGGCGACAGGTCGCCCGTGAGTATGGGCCGTTGCACGCGCGCGCACCCCGAACTGTCGCGCCGCCGCACCTCCGCCGCAACTGTCGCTAGTCCGCGTGAGTACGCGGACTAGCGACAGCAACCTCCATTAAAGTATATGGAGCTTCCGGCGGAGGGAGGAGGAACGTCGGCGACAGCTTCCGCCTCGCTGCTGGTCCCTCTTCCGCGTGTGTGGTCGCGGAGGGACCTGGCGAGGAGCTGTCGCCGGCCTGTCGCCCACACGCTCACGTGTGCTGGCGACAGGCAACATTTGCAGCCCGTGAGTACGGGCCATTAGTCTATGACTAAAGGGAATAAATATGGCAGTCTACATAGCCTTCTCACTTCAGTTGTCTTTTAAAATTCCTAAGCGGCAGTTAAGAGACTAATTTAATGTTATATACTTTTCAATCAGCAAGATTTTAATATGTCAGAGGAGTCGAGGGGTCGTAGTCTGTGGAATTTTGTACCGACTCCACAGCCCTGGATATCCTGGTACACTATGACCATCTGTCGCAATATAGCGCCAATCCACCTTTCTGGTCGGCTTTTACGTCTGCATTAGTGGTTCCTCCTTACTGCATGACCCTTGTGACGTATGTACGTCCCTAGAGTACCAGGACCCTGGTCCATCCCCATCTGCTGCCGGATGAGACCTCTGTTTCTTGGCCTGGGAGCTTTGCCACATGAATTTACTAATCCTATCCTATCATTGTCACTGTTGCTTGCTAGATACTGGGTACTACCTGTCAGGAACCGGCCCGCGGCACGCCTGCGTATACGGTTCCCGACTGCGGGTTTGACCAGATCGAGATGGGAAGCAGCCTTAGTCGAGCTACCACAAGGCTGTGACCCCTCAAACACTTCTCACTGCCACCACTAGCTGTTGCTAGACACGTCCACTCTGCTGTCAAGTGCTCAGCACGCAATCCGCGTTTTCGTATTCGGGTCAGCTTTGCGCTTTAGGCCGAATACGGGAACGCCACGCACACACACACAGTTGCAATCTTACACTGTAGTGAAGCAAAACCGCTAACAGTCGTTCCGAACTATACTGTTAGCCACTCCAAGACTTCCCACTCTGCTGTCGAGCGTGGAAGTGCCCCATACACACAATGCAATTACAATCTTATACGGTAGTGTTGCTCAATCATACAATCAGGCATTGACTTATACACCGTTACACTTCAGTCTCCTCTACTAGGCTATGAGTGTTCGTTTTTTTTATAAGAGCATTTTTATTGAGAATTTAAAGAAAAGAACATATGCTCCAACAGTGGAGCTAAATAAAACAAAACAACAACATAAACAAAGAACCTTGAGAGTCACAGTCCATAACAATTGTAAATACGATTACATTGAAATGCAATGGCAAACAGAAACATTCACGTTTGTAGTTTGGGTGCATAGAGTCACATAGAGAAAGTCTACAGGGGTTATCCATAGCAGTGACACTATAGGAAAAAAACAATACAGATATCGCCTCACTATGTTAGATCCTGAACTGAAATATTTATATCCAGATTTAGAATAACAGTATCCGAGGAGTCTACCCAAGTCGACCAGATTTTATTAAATTTTTGAGGTTGGTTTCGAGATTGGTAGGTAATTTATAAAGGGGAAGGGCCAAGTTTACCAATCTCTTCCAATCTGATAAGCTGGGTACATTATTTCTTTTCCACATTAGGACAAGGGATTTCCTAGAGTAGAATAAAAGAATTCTAATAAGTATTTTCTTCCGCTGGCTACATGGGACATCTTGTAGTATACCCAGCATACATGCCTTGAATGTGAAAACATCTGGTAGATCTAATGTATCCCTAAGAAAATGTGTTACTGATTTCCAGTAATTATTAACTTGAGGGCATAGCCACACACAATGTAGGAAGTCTGCTTGTCCCTGGCCACACTTAAAACATTTCCCATCGTGAAGAGAGCTCATCTTTTTTAAACGGGCTGGTGATAGGCCTGGTGGAACCATTTTAGATTTATTAATTTGTCGTATGCGGCTATCACAGTTCTATGGTAGCAGTCTACAAAATCCTCCCAATCATCTCCATTAAAATCGCTCCCAGCACCCAGCCACCGCCCCCTAACAACTGTGCATTTGGAAGAGTAATATGACGTCAATAAAAAGCTATAATATTTGGACATTTGTTTGGATCTATCCTTTTGCAGTAGTAGGCGCTCTAAGTTTGAAGGGGGCAGGTTTACATTATGCAAACCTATCTGGGTTTTGATAGCATTTCTGAGCTGAAAGTATCTAAATAAAGCATGCTTAGGTAGACCAAACTCTGTGTGGAGTTGTAGAAAGTCCTTGAATTTCCCATCAAGGAAAAGCTGGTGTAAATATTTAACATTATATTGTCTCCAGAAGCAAGGGTCAGGCACCGAGAGCAACTCCGGGAGATTCTTATTATACCAAAGTGGGGAACTAAAAGAAATTGGGTTCACAGGCTCACCTAGAACTTTCCAAGTGGTTTTATAGATGCTAATCGTATTTTGTATTAGGGTTTTGCCCTTACCATCTCTAGCTACCTCATATCTATAGGTGGCTCCACATAAGGACTCGTAGGAGCTTGCAATATCAGCCTGCAAAGCCAACGATGAGTCTTGTCTATAGTCGCTTAGCCAGAAATGTATGGGTATAAGTTGCGCCGCCAAAAAATAGAGTTAGAAATTAGGGACTGCCAATCCCCCTTGGGCAGTAGGTAATTGCAGAGTAGACAGAGCAATTCTGGGGACAGAGTCTGACCAAATAAATGACGTGACGAGGGAATCTATATGCTTATACGTAGAGCGAGGGATCCAAATTGGAGCCATCTGTAGAATGTATAAAAGCTTTGGGGCCATGATCATTTTAATTATGCAGACTCTGCCACAAGAAATTAAGTGGAAGAGAGGACCATTTTTTAAGTTTGGAGTCAATAGCTTCTAAAATCGGTTGCAGGTTGGACTCAAGGAATCTATCCAAGGAACGCTGGACCCATATTCCAAAGTATTTAAACCTATCCACAATTTGTAGGCATGAGCGAGGGGAGACTAGCTTGGTGTCAAACACATCTAAGGGAAATAGCACCGACTTGGCCCAGTTTGTTAAGCCTGATAAGGAGCCGAATCTATCATAAATATCTAGCACTGCGATCAGTGAGGGGCCCGGTCTGCAAGATACACTAGCATGTCGTCTGCGTATAGGGATATACGCTCTTCTACTCTATTTTGAAACCCTGGATTGCTTGTGAAAGTCTAATAGATTGGGCTAAAGGCTCCACCGCTATAGCAAATAAAAGGGGAGAAAGCGGACACCCTTGTCTAGTGCCCCGATTGATTTCAAAACTATGGGATATCAAGGAGTTGACCCTAATTTTTGCCCTAGGAGAACTATATAGAATACTGAACCACTTTCTGAAGTTAGGTCCGAAGCCGAATCTCTCCAAGACAGCCAATACATAAGGCCACTCAATTGAATCAAACGCCTTGTTGGCATCTAATGATAGTATTACTCTTGTGCCCGAATTAACGTGGGGAAATTGAATGTTAGACAGGAGTCTTCTGATGTTTAATCTTGTGCAGCGGCCCGGAATGAAGCCGGTCTGATCAGGATGAATTATAGTGAATGTGGCGATTAAGCCTAATGGCAAAAATTTTAGTGAGGATTTTAGCATCCACATTCATCAAAGAGATTGGACGATACGAAGAGTGATCAGAGCTTCATGCATGGTGTCAGGGAGAGATCCAGATTCGAAAACATGTTTGAATAATTGAGTAAGATGTGGGGTAATGATTGACTTATTTTTAATGTACCACTCGGCAGGTATACCGTCAGGGCCCGATGCCTTATTATTTTTAAAGGAAGAGATGGCAGATAAGACTTCGTCATCCGAGATAGGAGAGTCTAATTCCTGCCTGGCATCATCCGACAGTAAGGGAAGGTCCAGGTCCCCCAGAAATTCCTCCAGCTCAACAGCAATATTTCCGACCCTAGAGGAGTATAATGTAGAATAAAATTTGGTAAAGACATTGGCTATGTCTGCAGATTTGTGGTATACCACTCCTGCGTTAAGTATTCTAGGAATGGCTAATGACTCATTATTTGACTTCAATAAATAAGTTAAAATCTTCGTTGTGAATGTATCAAATCCCTTCTTTTGGTTCTATCCAGTAATGTCATTTCCAGCTTTCTGCGGGCTAATTCCCACCTAACATAATTGTCACGGGATGGAGAATGTATAAGTTGTATTTTTGCTTCCTTTGATTGTTTTTCATGGTATTGTTGTGAGGCCACTTCATTCTGTCTGATTCTGGACATTGAGGCCCTAAGCACTGCTTTACTAGCATCCCAACATATTAAAGGGTCCGCAGTACCTGTGTTAGTCTGCCAGTAATGGAGCATATCCGCTTGACATTCACCCAGGACTGTTTCATCCTCCAACCAGCAGGGCCCCATTCTCCACAATGAGGCTGGTCTGCTGCCTGGTAGATATAGCACACAAACCACGGGAATGATCCGAAATACCATGTGCCAGGTAATCAATTGAGTCAATCAGGGTCAATATATCATTTGAGCCAAGGCATAGGTCAATGCGTGACATAGTTTTATGTGTATCTGAATAGCAGGAAAACTCCCTGGAGTCCGGAAACTTGCACCTCCAGACATCACACAGGTTATAGCGAGAAAGCCAATCTAGGAGCTGGGGATATGTTCTGCCCGTACCACTCATTCTGTCTTGCAAGGGGTCCAATACTGCATTAAAATCGCCTAGCAATATGAGAGGGTCACCCATCAAGGGATGCAATTTCTTTGAGAGACTATCCAAGGTCTGGATATTAAAGGGTGGGGGAACATAAACTGAGCCCACAATCATCGACCTGCCGTCAAAGGAGCACTTAATGATTACAAAATTGCCATTTGAGTCAATTTTAACATCAGAAATCTGACCTGGGAAGGATTTCGCAACCAAAATGGCAGTTCCCCTAGAGAAGGAGGAAAAGTGTGCAAGATAATATGATGTTATCCAAGGTTTTTTGAGTAAAAGTGCTTTTGAGCCCATAAGATGAGTCTCTGGGAGGCAGACAATCTGTGGGGACAGCTTACGCAGGTAGTCGAAAACCAGACGTCTCTTGATAGGGTTATAAAGGCCTCTCACATTCCATGAGATTAATGTGTGTCATAATGGTATAGTAAAATATATTTCGACATGTTCCAGAGGTGAATATCTGTTATGTGACTTGCATAAATTGATGCCATCTTGATGTTATCAGTTAGTGCTTGGACTGTGACTGCATAGAAAACCGGATCCCTACCCAAAACCCTCCCCATCCCCTGTGTCCAACTACAAAGGATCTTCTTCCCTTAACAAAGAGGGGTAAAAAAGACTGGTTGGCCACTTAAAACCCCGGCTCGAGAGGATAAGCTTATCCACAACGATGTGCGGATAGGTTCGTAACTTAAACAGAAGAAACAGATTGCAAAACATTAGCCCAATTAGGCCTAAACTGTGTTAATATTCACATGTAGCTCCTGGTACATGAAGGCTTTTATACCTCCTGCTTGTTAAGAAATGATTAAGGCACATAAGAAAAAAATAAAGTGCAAAGTTCAAGATCTTCATTACCAGCATCTGCCTGAAGATGGCGACTAGAGCATATACAATAAAATTAGAGCTTTTGGTTAAAGAGACACTGAAGCGAAAAAAAATTATGATATCATGAATTGGTTGTGTAGTAGGGGTAATTACTAGAACATTGGTAGCAAAAAAAAGTATTCTCCTATTTTTATTTTCAGTTATACAGCTTTTTTTTTTTTTTTTTTTTTTTTATAACATTGCATCATTCTCTAATACTTGCAGTTTACACATTACTCAGCATTCTAAACGTTTTTGCAGAACAGGCAGTGAACTTTTGACCTGTCCTGAACTGTTTTCTGCAAAAGAAAAACACAATACAGCTGAGATAACCTAATCAGAATTCAGAGCTCTCCATGACTTTCAAAGATAACTGGAGTTTCTTAACTCATCCTGTACTGGAAACAAATATTAGACCTGTGTCTCTGCTCCTAATGCTTTATTTCTTAGCTCTACTACACAACCAATTCATTATATCATAATTTATTTTCGCTTCAGTGTGTCTTTAATGCTGTGACATATATGGAGCCTAGAAGACTGGAATCAGAGACCATTTGCAGGTGAGAGCAACTTAAAGAGACTCTGTAACTTTAAAAAGATCCCCTGGGGGGTACTCACCTCGGGTGGGGGAAGCCTCCGGATCCTAATGAGGCTTCCCACGCCGTCCTGCGTCCCACGGGGGTCTCGCTTCAGCCCTCTGAACAGCCGGCGACAGGCCCGACTGTAATTTCAATATTTACCTTTGCAGGCTCCAGCGGGGGCGCTGTGGCTGCATTCGGCTCGGAAATAGATGGAAATACCCGACGGCGATCGGGTATTTCCGCCTACTTCGGAGCCGACAGCCGTCAGAGCGCCTGCGCAGGAGCCAGGAAGGTAAATATTATGTCACGGCTGTACGGAGGGCTACAGCGAGACCCCTGAGGGACGCAGGATGGCGTGGAAAGCCTCATTAGGATCCTGAGGCTTCCCCCACCCGAGGTGAGTACCCCCCAGGGGACGTTTTGCCGTTACAGTTCCTCTTTAAAGAAAAATAGCTTAAGTGTAACAAACACTCAGTAAAGTCATATGTCTATTGTAGTGAAGCAGGCAATAAAATAAAAGGAACCATATTGCATGGAAGAGAGATACAAGCATTTGTACAATTGGGAAACAATCAGGATATATATCAGTTAGGCGAGTGGCATAGTCATTCTGCCCTTGTAAATGGTGAGGTAGTATATGCTGGCATATTCCAAAAGACATGTGCCTGTATTACTCAGGCAGGATTATCAATTGGCAAAGAAACAAGCAGTTTAGGAGTTTGTATGACTCGCTCCTCCACCTAAATCAGACCTACAGCAGATTTGTCTTATAATCAAATTGCCGAAACAGAAGGAGGCTAGGTTGGCAGAAGGTAATGTACCTCAAAGAGAAGAAAAGCTTGTGCTGTGAGGATATGATCACTTTCTTTTACGTGCAGGCAGTTCTGGGATTCGTATGCCCTGTTCCTCCATCCAGGACACAGCCTCCGCTGGGGTTGAGAAAAAGTGAAATTTCCCTTCTTATTGTACTCGTAGCTTGGCAGGGAAAAGCATGCTGTAGGGAACTTGCTGAGCTCTGAGTCCTGCTTTTACAGCAAGAAAAGTGGCACGCAATCTCTGAATATCAGGTGAGAAGTCTTGGCAGGGCAGGGCCGAGGCATAGGCTGGAGAGGCTCCAGCCTCAGGGCGCAGTGTAGGAGGGGGCGCACAATTCATTCAGCTGCCATTCCTAATTGTGTATGAAGCAGAAAGAAATAAGAAAAGGGGCTACATAGCAGTGACTGCAAGCCAGATAACTAGAGATTAAGGTGTTGGGGAGGTTGTGGGCCCTGTGGCCCTCTTAGTCTAATAGCAATCAGTGTGTGACGGCTGGGGTGGGAGGGATGGACGGGCGCACTTTGGTGTCTCAGCCTTGGGTGCTGCAGGACCTTGTCCCGGCTCTGAGTCTTGGTATATAGATACTTGGGCTCCATTCACTTTTAAATCAGTGGCATCTCTGGCCTTTCTGAGAATCTCCACCTTATCCCTGTAATTAAGAAATTTGGCTAGAAACGGCCTAGGTGCAGCTCCAGGCTTAGGTGGGCCTCCAGGAACCCTGTGTGCCCGCTCAACAGAGAAAGTGTGCAACAACACAAGGTCTGGAATAGATTTTTTAAGCCACTCTTCAAGGAAAATTTCAGGGGAAGAGCCCTCACTTTTTTCAGGAACACCAATAAATCTTAAATTAGATCAACGAGATCGATTCTCCAAATCATCGAGTTTCAAGGAGTGTTCATTGGAGATTTTTGTAGATTGAGAAAAAGAGGCTCTAAGTGGGTTTACAGTGTCCTCCAGTTCGCTCACTCTGCGTTCTGTGTCAACTGTTCTCTCCCTGAGTTTCTTATAGTCAGCTTTAACAAATGACAGTTCAGTCTGAATGGAGTCTAACCTGGTTGTAAGGGAGAGCTGCATACCTTTTATGGCTGCTAGAAGTTCAGCTCTGGATGGCTCTGTTTCCACCTCCTCACCCTCCTCCTCCATCCTGGACTGCGTGCACTTGTTTCCCCCAGAAGCTGTTCTATCTCTCTGCTCTTTAGGGAGTTCTGCAGCGGGGAGCTTACCGGAATGGCTGGCAGATGCCTGAGTGTCAGTCTGCAGGGAGGTAGAGGGAGCCAGCGGCGGGTATTCATCCTGCAGATCTGCGTGGTCAGATTCCTGTGACACGCCGGAGCCGACGCCATCTTGCCTCTCCTCGCGTGCATACTTTGGCAGCTTCTCGGCTGCCTCAGACATCTTCGGCGGGCCGTATTTGGGCATTTTCGGTCGGGGGCCGGGTCCCACACTGTTAGGGAGCAGAGTCGGCGGCAATCTGAGCGGTGGATAGCGGCGATAAGGCAGGATTCCATCCCGAGCCGGGAGAGCAGCAAGGAGATGCGTCCTTACTCGCTCATGGCTGGCCACGACCCCCCATGAGTGTTAGTTTAGTACAGCAGAAGTCAAACTTATTAAATAACAATTTAATATTCCAGGAAAAAAGTGGAACAATGCAGAAAATAATATATACAAAAGATTTACAAAAACAAAGTAAAAAGTTACAAAATAAAAGTTTACAAGGATACACAGCAAGACAAGTTTGCATAAAAATAAAATGGGATAAACGTTAAATGAACTTTTACCAGCGCAAATGTCCAACTGTGGAGAGACACGAATTTTCCGATTCGATCGGGATCATCTCTAGCGATGAGCTACTCTCGGGAGAAGATGATCTGTGACTGTCCCATGCTGGTTCTTATAGTCCCAAGTGTTGCCTCGGGCAATGGATGTTCAGTTCCACAATCTAATGCAATTTCCCCAAAGTGTGACATCACTGTCTGCCGAGCCCCCTGTCCCATCTGGGCTAGCTGTCACATGCAAATGTCAAGGCTTTTCCTGCCCCCGGTTACAGGTGACAAACACATTGGTGTCAACTTTGAGCAAGGCTTTTCAACATTCCATCAGGCTGTCATGTAAATTCCAGAGTTTCCTGATAGCCTATGAAGATGGCAGACTCAATTAGTCAGATTGTATTTTGGGACAATTGGGTGTCTACATGTCACAGAGTTCAAAAGCTATGCAGACAATCCAATTAGCAGTGACCCACTCTCAGAGGAACTGCATACAGAAACTCAAAGTATTTCATATTGTCATACAGACCATCACATTTGCATTCAGTTTCCTCTGGCCAGGTGACCAATTACCCTGAAGCCAGCTGGCTTCGATCAGACGTACACATGACATAGGCAGAAAAATGAAACATATGGCTTCCATGCAATACCATACGGCGGCTATGTTCTGCATATTACCGTACATATCATCATCATCATCACCACGTATATCCTTACACTACCTGCCATACCATCATCTAATGCACTGCTGCTGGGGGTTAAGGAACAGAATCCCTTTGCACTACCACTGCTGCTTGCAAAACTAACTGTACATTATACTCTGCCTATACATACCACCACTGCCGTCCGTGAACTGTACTGCACACTACTCTGTTATGTACTGCTGCTGCTCCCTTACGGAACTGTATTGTACAGCTTTGTATATATATATATATATATATATATATATATATATATATATATATACTGCCTATGTACTTGTCCCCATCTGTGTTGCACTGCTGCCTGTTGATGGACTTTATTGAAACGCTATTTACATCTGTGTTGCACCTCTAGATGACTGACTGTGTTGCACTGCTTGTTGATGGACTGCGTTACACCGCTGTATACCCCTGTGTTGCACTGCTAGATGACGGACTGTGTTGCATTGCAATATATACATCTGTTGCACTGCTAGATGACGGATTGTGTTGCACTGCTAGTTGAAGGACTGTTACACCGCTATATACCCCTGTGTTGCACTGCTAGATGATGGACTGGGTTGCACTGCTACATACATCTGTGTTGCACTGTTAGATGGACTGTTACACCGCTATATATACCCCGTGTTGTACTGCTAGATGACGGACTATGTTGCATTGCGATATATACATCTATGTTGCACTGCTAGATGATGGACTGTGTTGCACTGCTACATACATCTGCGTTGGACTGCTAGATGATGGACTGTGTTGCACTGCTACATACATCTGTGTTGCACTGCTAGATGATGGACTGTGCTGCACTGCTATATACATACATCTGTGTTGCACTCAAGGCCTGATTTCTGCACAGGCCACATAGTAAAGTGCCTAGGGTGCCAGAGGTGCTGGGGCGATTGGCTCCTAACATTTTAATCCTGAAGCAACAATAGCAGATGATCCCTGGCAGCCGCCTGCACATGACTTGCCTGCTGTCACTGCATGCTGGGGGAAGGAGGGGGCACTGGGTGGAGGTGAGTGGCGGTGGGCAGAGCAGCAAACCATGTGGCCACCAGAAAGCCAAGCAGCCCTGCATTGATTGTGTGTACTAGTATCAAAACAGAGCTGGTTCCTAATTCCGGCAGCCAGCTGGTGGCCACGTGGTTTACAGTTCTGGCCGCCGCCACTCATCTCCGCCCAGTGTCCCTCCTTCCCCAGCATGCAGACAGTAGATGCAGCCATGCCGGAAAGGAACAGTGTCATTGTCAAGTAAGCTTAAACACTCAATTGCTAGGTATACACTATTGTCATATTGATTATTTCCAACATGTCTCATCTTATTTCCAAATTATTTTAAAGCGTTTTTCGAGCGATTTCCGATAGAAGTGAATGGATAACAGTTGGAAATCGATCGGAAAATGATTGGAAATCATTATTTTTTATTTATATAACGGCGAGCGCCAACATCTTCCATAGCGCTGTACATTGTACAAACAATGGGGAACAAATATACATAAGAAATACAAGACACTGTACAGTCATGGCATTGAATAGAATAAATACAGATGCATACATAGTTGATGTGTAGTTGGTACATGTGCATATGTTAACCGGTTCAGCACCGCAGTCCGAAAATCTCATGCATCCGAGCAACGTTCACCTCCCATTCATTCGCCTATAACTTTATTGCGACTTATCACAATGAATTGATCTAGATCTTGTTTTTTCCGCCACTAATTAGGCTTTCTTTGGGTGCTACATTTTGCTAAGAATTATTTTTTTCTAAATCCATTTTAACAGGAAGATTAAGAAAGAAATGAAAAAAATTCATTATTTCTCAGTTTTAGGCCATTATAGTTTGAAATTAATATACGCTACTGTAATTAAAACTCATGTATTTTATATGCCCATCTGTCCCGGTTATTACACCATTTAAACGATGTCCCTATCACAATTTATGGTGCCGATATTTCATTTAGAAATAAAGGTGCATTTTTTCAATTTGCGTCCATCACTATTTATAAGCTTATAATTTTAATAATATAATAACATACTCTCTTGACGTGCATATTTAAAAAGTTCAGACCCTTGGGTAACTATTTATGTTGTTTTTGTTTTGTTTTTATTGTATTTTTTTTTATTTTTTTTTGAATAAAAAATGTATGTGGGTAATTTTTGGTGTGGGAGGGAAACTGTTTGTTTTACATGTAAAATAATAGTTTTCTTTAATGAAAAATGTATGTGGGTGCAGTTTACTATTTGGCCACACAATGGCCACAGTGAAAAAATTCCTAGATGCGAACGATTTCGCATCTAGGAACTAAAGATCAGAGGAGTTGTTTCCTGGGGGCAGAAATACCACGCTCTCTGGAGAGAAAGCGTCGGTATTTCTGCGGGGAGGTTAGGTCGGTGAATGGGAATTATATTCCCATTCACTGATCGGGGGGCTAGCGGGGGGCGGCGGGTACGCGCGCGGGCCCGATCGCACGCACCACGCAGGGGAAGATGCAGTGCCTATCTGGACGAGAAAGCTCGTCCAGATAGGCCGAACTGGTTAAAATTACAGCAGTATGAGAAACACTAGCAGGAGGTCCCTGCCCTTGCAAGCTTACAATCTAGAGGGTAGTGGGAAGGAAACAAAGGGGTTAGTGAGTGAGCCAGTGTGCCTTTAGTGCTGCTTATAGCAAATGATAGGCTTGTCTGAACAGGTGTGTTTTCAGAGTACGTTTGAAGGTTTCCAGACTCGTGGCATGACGAACCGGCTGAGGGAGAGAGTTCCAAAGGAAAGGGATAGCCCGTGAGAAGTCTTGGATGCGAGAGTGAGAGGAGGTGACTAGGTTGGACGGCAAAAGGGTCGCCTGTGAGGAACGGAGGGTCCGGGTGGGGAGGTATCTGGAGATTAAATAGGAAATGTATGGAGGCAATAGCTTGTGTAGAGCTTTGTATGCAAGCGTGAGAAGTTTAAACTGGATCCTTTGGGCAACTGGTAAACAATGGAGGGATTGGCAGAGAGGGGCTGCCTCAGAGGATCTAGAAAAGAGGTGGATGAGACGGGCAGCGGAGTTTAGTAGGGATTCGAGAGGTGCCAGTCTGATTTTTGGTAGACCACAGAGTAGGGTGTTACAGTAGTCAAGACTTTCTTGAACATCAGGGACAATCCAAAAGCAGTTATGAAAATGTCCACAGCGCTTAAAAGATAAATGTCTTTAATAATCCAAATACATAAAACAATGATAATTGATCCTAGGCCACAAGAAAACTTATAGCACCTTCCCCACTCTAAACAAACATTCAACTCTCACACCACTCGCTCTGTCTCACTGCAGTGAGTGCGTGCAAAAATGCCGTAAAAAATAGGGATCCCAGTAAAGAATCAAAAAAACCAAAGTTCCACAGGCACATGAATAAAAGGTTCAAATTATAGGCGTCGCACTGATTCCAATGCAAGTTCCAGTCAGCCTGCCTGCCCAGCAGTAGCTGACCCAAAGTTCAATCTTCAATCAAATTGGCAATATTGTTGCTCATACGTTACCCTCCTGAATTGGGGCAAGATCACGGCTCCACGTTCTGCCTCAATCCGTCACCCGTTTGGCCAGTTACGTGGTTGCGGAGAGGCTAGTTGTATAGCACTGTCGGGGCTAGCCCTTTATTCAGGAGGGTAACGTATGAGCAACAATATTGCCAATTTGATTGAAGATTGAACTTTGGGTCAGCTACTGCTGGGCAGGCAGGCTGACTGGAACTTGCATTGGAATCAGTGCGACGCCTATAATTTGAACCTTTTATTCATGTGCCTGTGGAACTTTGGTTTTTTTGATTCTTTACTGGGATCCCTATTTTTTACGGCATTTTTGCACGCACTCACTGCAGTGAGACAGAGCGAGTGGTGTGAGAGTTGAATGTTTGTTTAGAGTGGGGAAGGTGCTATAAGTTTTCTTGTGGCCTAGGATCAATTATCATTGTTTTATGTATTTGGATTATTAAAGACATTTATCTTTTAAGCGCTGTGGACATTTTCATAACTATTTAATATTGAGGTTTTTGGGGATCGCCTGGTCCAATCAGCTGCTGAATTAAACCAATTGGCGCAAGCTGCAATTCACAATCCAAAAGCAGCTGGCATTTGCGTCCCCCCCCCCCCCCCTCTGAATGTGTTACCCATAGCTTTCAGGAAAATGTTTGTATCAATGACCACAGTAACCTTCATAGCACCGGATTGACCAAGATGGTCATGATACCCCTTACTCCTAAAACTAAAGCTATCAAATCCCTTAATATTACCCCATCAGAAGAACAGAGTGACAGTCCTATGGCAGAAAGTTCTGTTTACTGAGAAACTGATACTTCAAAGTTATGGATTTTCTGATAAAGTCATTGAGAAAGAATTAAAATTAGAAAGAAACCTGACCCGAGGAAGCAGGCCAGAACCTGTGAAATGCTTTGTCTTATGTGCATGAATAAATAATTTTCCACTAAAAACTCACTTTGTACATACGCAATTATGGTAATTTGTTGATTATTGGAATGTTGCGTGAGGTTTGGGTACCACCCCCCCCCCCCCCCGACCCCACCCCACCCCCAGACTTAGAGGATGAACTATCCTCATGGTTATGTTGTGTGAAAATGCACTGCTCTGTTATGCTCTTTTTAAGAGCTGTATTTTGTTAAGCAAGTCAAGTTCTGTGAACTGTATAAGGTAATTAATAAAGCCCAGCGCTTACCAGTCACACCTATGTGTGCGCCAAGGGCTATTATTGTTGTAACTGCTATATTTTAGCATTGGTTTCTCTCCACTTTTTTTATATATATTACCATATATGATGTTTTGAGGTCATTACTGTACATTCTGGATTTGTCTGCCCTGTTATGATTGATCTTGTAATCCCTTTTTCTACTCACAATAAACTTGACTTGTTAAAGTGTACCAGAGCTGAAACCTTAAAAAATTTTTTATACATACCTGGGGCTTCCTCCAGGCCCTTTCTCTCCTATCGCTCCCACGGCGCCATCCTCCGCTGCCCGCAGCTTTGGGAACCAGGTACCGTCACTTGCGTCAGTCGGAGCCAGTGTAACGTTAGAGAAGTGCGCTTTTTGCGTATCTCTCCAGCAGCTGCTGGAGAGATACGTAGAGGGCGCACTTCTCCTGCGTAGCAGGCCGCGACTGACATCAATGACGGGACTCGGTTCCCCAAGCTGCGGGAAGTGGAGGACATCGGCGTGGGAGCGATAGGAGAGAATGGGGCTGGAGGAAGCCCCAGGTATGTATAAAATCTTTGCAAGGTTTCAGCTCTGAGTCCCTTTAAATTAAAAAAAAAAAAAAAAAAAACTTGGCTTGTCCTTTTGTGAAGGTAAGACACTATCTCTTAACCTCCTGGGCGATACAATAATATCGCCAGGGGGCGGCGCAGCACTTTTTTTTAATCATGTAGCTAGCCTAGCGCTAGCTACATGATAGCCGCTGTGCAGCGGCATCCCCCCACCCCTTCCGATCGCCCCCGGCGATCAGAGCACACAGGAAATCCCATTCAGAATGGGATTTCCTGTTTGGCTTCCCCCATCGCCATGGCGACGATCGAGATGACGTCAATGACGTCGTGACGTCAGAGGGAGTCCCGATCCACCCCTCAGCGCTGCCTGGCACTGATTGGCACGGTCTGGCCAATCTCTGCCACGGTCTGGATTTCGCATGGGGTCTCGGGGGGCACAGCGGGTAGCGGCGAATCTGTGCTAGCTGCGTGCAACAAAATAAAAATTATGCATATCGGCCCACCAGGGCCTGAGAAATCCTACGCGGCGGCTTACCCCGAGCTCAGCTCGGGATTATCGCCCAGGAGGTTAACTAAATGTATAGTCTATACGGTGATGTTCCTAGGGTGCCTTCACCAGTGTATTTAGAGGACTTACAGTATTTCCCCCCAATCATCTCATACGTTTATTTTCAGTTCAGGATTGCTTTAATATTTTTTTTCCTTGAGTAATGATCTCATATATTTTTTACCACATGATGGCAGCAAATACATTACGTATTAACATTTTGTCATGGACCTTCCACATGCTTACAACAGTGGGTATCGCAACCTCTAAAGCAGTTTTGTGAGGCATTTGCATTGAATTTGGCTAACCTATTTGGTACTAAGTACCAGCGGAATAGTAATTTATAGTTCACCTCAACTAAGTCCACTTTCACTGATGATTTGGGGATGTTGTTCCATATTACAGGTAGGTCTTCCGGATCTATTTCTATCCTTAAGTCTTTTTCCCGTTATTGGATATAGTCTGGTTTGTGTTTATTGCGGTTATTGGCATTTTTTTAAAATGTTGCTTGCACTGAGAAACTGTTCTCTGCCAGGAAAGGGATTTATGGTTGTAATTGGCTATCAGTGAGTGTTACACTATAGTACCGCTAGGTCCCCATGAGAGAAACTGTCATGGATCTGAAACTTAAAGTGGCAGTGTAAATGTAGATACACAATGAAAAAAAGTGCAAGTCCCAAGCCGTCCGAAGCACTTTTAACCCTTTTTCCCCAAAGAAGGCTTGCACTCTACAGGGAATTCAGAGAATGTGAGCATTGGGCTCTACCACTTGGGCAATACCAAGCCACATGGTTCATGTTATAAACTGTTCTAATCACCTTGCTTCGACACCATCGTCTCACAGACTGTGAGATCACTTGACTCTCCACACCGCAAACAGGATATAGACTTTCTCAGGCTTCTTCAATGTTTACGTTATTTATTCAGGAAACAGGAATACAGATAGATACATACATCATATCCTAGCCATGCCAATCTTCATGTTGCATTACAAGCTCGTGATTAGACTCCCTGCTGGAGTCTATCAGGTACCTTCTTCCTAACTACGTTACACTAAACTACCTATGTACAGCATACATTATATCAGATTACAGAAAGGAAGAACATGCTTAGAAGTCGTCCCAGTCAGCCTTGCTAGCTAGTGCAGAAGGAAGAAGCAGAAGTGACCTCTCGTAGCTCCCTCAGCCTTTAATACTGACTAGGAAAGAGTTAAATATGACATCATCTTCGCCACCCCCTAGACCAGATTATTGGTGGACCCACTCGTGGTGTCATCATACACACCTACTTGATTAATAATCAATGAGGCATTTGGCCTATATGCAGGACCGTGGATGTTTAGTAAACATGGCCAATGTTTTCTGTTCCTGTGGTTGAGGTCAGAGTAGTCCGATGGCCTTCTTTTAGGAACATGTTCTCAGTATCTGCGTGTATCCTCTGCTACACGCAGACCCTGAGATGCCTCTGCCTGCATCACAAAACCTCTATTTATTTTAAAGGCATACACTGCGGACAAGCCTTTTACATAAAACTCAGGCCAAGTAACTGAGGCCTACTTAAATTATAACAATCCCCCCTAAAACGGCTTGACCCGCAGATCCCAGCGTCTGAACCTCCCAGTACCTGGTTTCTTTTCTTTTATGTTTCACTTCTCGATGTTCGTGCTCACACAACTTCTCTGCTCTCGGCGATTACCCCTGGAAGAGAGAGAGCAAGACCTCTTGGTCTTCCTGTAACCAGGCTCTCTGGGGAGGCCCTACTTCTAAGTCCCTCTATACCACATGCTCAGCATTTGCGTCACTTCCGTATCACTCACAAACTTGCATGACCACAGAAAAGTGAAACTCGTTTGGTTGTTACTCAAGGGAGCAGTGCCAGGTGCCTTCTAAAAGAACGCCTTTATACAATCAGCTCCATCACAGGTACTACTAAACCTATACCCGTAACCCTGTATATCCCTTAATTTGAAAATATCGGTTCAGGAGATTGTTTATGAGGCACCAATCTCTGGACCAGGTTAATTTGTTTTACGTAATTTTAACACGCAACCTCACCTGGATAATGATGCCTAAAGTTGTCATCCCCATCCAGACGACCAGTGGGTGTAGAAAGAACTTTGGAACCGCAGAGGCCCAGTCCGAGTGTCCCTGGAACATCACCGGAACCTTTGTCCACCAGGTCAGACTGGAACTCACCTGCTCATTTTTGTATTCTACCTCGTGAAGATCACCTGTATCATGGTGAAATCTTACCTCTAACTTAGTGTACTGTTTGTTTAACCTTTGTAACAAAATGTGGTCGTCTTGGATCAAAACCTGTTCCCCTTTGTCCCATGTCATGTTCTCTTTCAGGACGGGAACTACCCGTGAAACTTTGCACTTTAGAGTTATCTTAACAATTTGAGAAACAACGTCATCCAACCTGGATGACTGAATCCCTATGGGATCTCCGCTCCCACAATATGTTCCCCTTGGAAACTCCCCCTTATCGGAACAATTATGAGAATATACCTTGAATGTATCATTAGAACTTATGTTAAAAAAACCAAACCTTTCCTTCCGCCACCGGAACTATCGGTTGGGCTTCAGGGTGGATCTTTTGAATGGTAGCCTCGCATTCTGCGTTATTGAGCCTGCAGGCTTCTTCACTAAATTTGACTTGCCCCGGCCAACGCAGGTACTTCTGCAAGAATTGCCCGCATGAGGACAACTCTACTTGCTTCACCTCCCCGTCTAGCACCAAAAAAGGTTGACCTCTCAGGTCCTGGTGTAAGACCCGGGTTGAGGTGGGAACTAAGGAAGTGGCGGTGCCTAAAGGAATGTTGCACCGTTTCCATTTGTTCACCCAAACATCTCGAAGCTGCCATGCAAAAGATCCTTCTCCAGAAAAATTAATATACCTCCCCTTGTCCAATCTCTCGCTGACAAAATATGTCCCCAGCTGTCCTGATTGGACCTCTTCCCCCCTTATGTCCTGAGGCACACTATGTACCTGAGGTCGGGAAGATTGTACTCTCTGCAATCGTTCGATTAAGAGTACCTCTTCACTTACCCAACTATCATGAGGATAAGCTGTTGCATATGGACTGTGTAATATCGTCCCCTGTTGTGACCCGTGTGGTGTGAATGGGGTTCCCTGTGTGGGCTTTCCCTCCCCCGGGACCGCTCTCCCCACCCTCTTTGTCACCTGGAAATGTGGCTTGATCTCGATTTTTACTTCTTGTTTCGAGAACCACCCACCCTCGGCTTTCCAGCCTTTACGTGTGTAAAGTTGTTTCAGAGGCACTCTCTGTTGGTAGCTCCAGAGTGTGATGTTGTCCCCCGCGTCTCTCCGGCAGGAGAATTGACGCCTCCTACTCGTTCCTCTCCAATCTGGAACCATCTCGCTCTGCATAACCAAGACAAGGTACCCCTGAATCACACACTCCACCTTTTGCACGTACCCATTGTACTGCAATGTACCTTTTAACAAACCTTTGGATCGGTGCGTCGCTTCTGGGAGTGTGGTATTAAATAGCAGATTTACACTGCCATTCAATCCCCACTGCCCGCACACCTGACCCTTCAGACCTTTCACCCCCATTGTGCCATGAAATTTGTTTTCTCCTGGCACAAGTGCTCTTTCCCTCCATCCCTGCTTGGTCCATCTGTGCCAATCAGAGGGAGGTGTGAAAGGATCAGTACCTTTGTCACCCAACATTAACATGCTTGGGCCTTGCATTCTCATTAACCCCTTATTATACATGAGAATGTCCTCTCTTCGTTCTCCTAGGACGGAATGGCAACCTAGGATCACCATCAGCATGGTACTCTTCATTATAAAAGCACCACCTTGGGAAAGAAAAACATTAGCACTTTGCATTATGCTTTGCTCAGACAGTTTTGTTAGTCTCTTTCCGATCTCTGAAATGTCGTGTTTTAGTCTCTTTCCAATTTCAGGAATCTCGTGTTTTAGTCTCTTTCCGATTTCAGGAATCTCGTGTTTTAGTCTCTTTCCGATTTCAGGAATCTCGTGTTCCTCCAAGCTTAGATTGGCATCTGGAACCTTTCGCTTATCCGACTGATATCTCCATCCTTGCTGCCAGCACTGCAGCTGTCTCCATTCCATATTGCCAAACACCTGAAATCGAAATACAAACAAATCAATTCTTATTAATGATTTGGGATTCGCCCTGCGGCTTGTACTCTTTACCCTTTAAAATGATCAATATATACCGTAATTGATCTCGTTGTTTTATGGTTCTCATGAACTCTGTTTACTCTTATTGGTAGATTGGAGTTAAACTTCACCCCCCTACCTCAGTACTATCCTCAGTACTTACCTGTTTAAAATATGCTCCCGCGGACTTCACCTTTGGAAGCTCGCTTCACCTTTGGAAGCTCTCACCCCATTGCAGCTCACTCCACATCCCCCCTCATCTGTCCATGCGCGGCCGTCGCATGCACAGATTACGGATGCCACACCTGATGCTGCTTTGCAGGTGAGCCTGCAATGCTCTTACTCATTATCGCATTTACTTATCTAGAACTTCCTCGCGATACCAGCTCTGCTTGAAGTTCTGTGTGTTGTACCCTCTGATCAATGTTTGCCGTGCCACTACCTAGACTACCAAAAAAAACGGCTGACTCCCTGTAGGAAGGAGCACT
The DNA here is from genome assembly GCF_040937935.1 of Hyperolius riggenbachi. Taxonomy (NCBI): domain Eukaryota; kingdom Metazoa; phylum Chordata; class Amphibia; order Anura; family Hyperoliidae; genus Hyperolius; species Hyperolius riggenbachi. Next base: position 295,513,171 of record NC_090646.1, on the reverse strand, counting down.
TTGCACTTAAACTACACAGGGTGCAGGGCTAAGCATACCAGCGTCGCATGCCTGTATGCAGATCCCTGAATACCCACATGGTAGGTAGTCACATGGCAAACAGCGTACTGATACACTGTCACTCTGTACATGGCAATTCTATCATCTGTATAATTGCCCCAAGAACTGCGGTCAGTTTTTGTTCTTTGTGTTACAATTGATAGGAGCTGGAAAAAACATATTTGACCAATCAGTGGACGAAAAAAAAACGCACAAAAAAAACAGCCCCAGCCCAGCATAGACCACTCAGTCAAGCTCTGGCCCTGTCCACGACAAAAACCGGAAAAAAACGTTACCGCTCTGCAGAAGCGGCGACGGAAACCCGAATTGGTCAACTCCCTTTTTTCCAACTCCGGCACCCCCCTGATGCCCTGTCCCCCCCTATACTCTATTGGGAACTCATGCTGCACCACCCATTAAGGTGCCCCACTTACAGGAATAATCCCGTAAGCAACTCAGTACAGACACTTCCCTGACCTGCACTGCTACGTGTGTCCCTGCACCTAGCTGGGACACTTTTCCTATCCGTGCTCCTGCTAATCATACAGTAATAGCTTGTTGCACGTATCCTGGCATTCCTTTCCACGGACTCCGGGAAAACCTCTGGGGAAATACTTTGAGACCCGAGACACACAGTAGCATGTCTCTGTATTTCTACCCCCCTCCCTTTCAGCTGCTCTGCCCGGAGCCGCGAGCACAGCCTGACGTGACGTGGATCCCCCAGCCCCTCCTCCCCCCCTGCCATGACGTGTGGGGGCCATGACTCTCGGGGGCGGGCTCTCTCCACTGCCGCCATTTTGAGTCCTGGACTGCCAGCTAAGATGGCTGCTCCCATAGCAGCCTCTCGTTCCTATATCTTAGGAGATAAAACAAAATACAAACAGAACAAACATTTTATGCATAATTACAAAGCATCTATCCACAATGCAGAGTAAAAAAAAAAATCATACATTCCTGGATGTCCGTAAAAACCTAAGGAGAAATCCTTGGGACGTGGAAAACTCCCTCTCTCCACAAATCACCTGCAGCTTATCTCAGCCATAACTCAGAACTACTACAGCACGCCGCATAACTCTAAACCACATTAACGGCTAGTACTGCTGAGACGAACAACAGACGAGCTGGCTGAACAACATAACAGATGCGGATATGTACAAGCATGTTAGCAACTCTGACTGGAAACGCACGGAGGAAAGACAAACAAAAACCTCACCCATTATCTCAGCTGTCACTATGCGAACTTACACAGCTACCCAGAGACAAGGGCTGTCCACCCAGCTCCCCGAAAAAAAAGAAAAAAGAAAAAAAACAGCTCACCGAGAAAAAACTTACTTCTAAGTTTTACAACTGTTCTCTCCTTCCCTCTCCTGTCTACTCGGCTACCTCTCTCCCCTGTCCACCACTAACACTGTTGGTTTCCCTCTGCCGCGGGGGCCCCCCCCCCCCTTTATCTATCATCCTGCCCAGTCTCTGGACAGGGAGAGAAAAACAAAACAAAACCCAGAGAGAGAGAAAACAAAACATCTGCCACACAGGAACATCGAATCCTAAGAAACAATCAAAGCGCATAAACTCTGAAAACACATTCTGTATTTACAAGATGCGAAACCCGCAGCCTCCACGCTGCAATTAACACAAAACACAGAACACATTATCCTCCTCTCATACAATAAAGATAATGCAACATAACAACATAAAACATACTTGCCTGAGCAGAGGACTTCGTAAGCCTGCGAATTCGACCAGCTTATGGCAACTTTTTCACGACACTGAGTGGATCTCTGGAACTCCTGAGCGTCATCTCTGTGTACCCACACTGGCTCAGCGGATCGATATCCAGCAGCAGCTGCCAGCCGGCCTCGGAGCGTTCCAGTCACCTGCGATCCGGTTTAGGCTATGACTGATGTGCACTTACAGTCAAAGTTTAACATCCACGAGTGTCGCCGCTGGTTCCCTCGAATTGCAGCCCGTGTGTGCTCGGCTCCCACACACTCACCCCAGCTTATCAGTATCAGCTTGATAAGCTTTACAGTCCGTGTCCGTCTATTCCGCTTGTTTTGCTGTGGAATATCTTGAAACCACTTTCTTCGGCCCCGGCCCCGTCTGCCTGTATTGCTAGGCAGGGAAGGATTTCAGCACCACTGTTATAAACTGTTCTAATCACCTTGCTTCGACACCATCGTCTCACAGACTGTGAGATCACTTGACTCTCCACACCGCAAACAGGATATAGACTTTCTCAGGCTTCTTCAATGTTTACGTTATTTATTCAGGAAACAGGAATACAGATAGATATATACATCATATCCTAGCCATGCCAATCTTCATGTTGCATTACAAGCTGGTGATTAGACTCCCTGCTGGAGTCTATCAGGTACCTTCTTCCTAACTACGTTACACTAAACTACCTATGTACAGCATACATTATATCAGATTACAGAAAGGAAGAACATGCTTAGAAGTCGTCCCAGTCAGCCTTGCTAGCTAGTGCAGAAGGAAGAAGCAGAAGCAGAAGTGACCTCTCGTAGCTCCCTCAGCCTTTAATACTGACTAGGAAAGAGTTAAATATGACATCATCTTCGCCACCCCCTAGACCAGATTATTGGTGGACCCACTCGTGGTGTCATCATACACACCTACTTGATTAATAATCAATGAGGCATTTGGCCTATATGCAGGACCGTGGATGTTTAGTAAACATGGCCAATGTTTTCTGTTCCTGTGGTTGAGGTCAGAGTAGTCCGATGGCCTTCTTTTAGGAACATGTTCTCCCGGGTTTCGGCACCACTGTTATAAACTGTTCTAATCACCTTGCTTCGACACCATCGTCTCACAGACTGTGAGATCACTTGACTCTCCACACCGCAAACAGGATATAGACTTTCTCAGGCTTCTTCAACGGTTACGTTATTTATTCAGGAAACAGGAATACAGATAGATACATACATCATATCCTAGCCATGCCAATCTTCATGTTGAATTACAAGCTCGTGATTAGACTCCCTGCTGGAGTCTATCAGGTACCTTCTTCCTAACTACGTTACACTAAACTACCTATGTACAGCATACATTATATCAGATTACAGAAAGGAAGAACATGCTTAGAAGTCGTCCCAGTCAGCCTTGCTAGCTAGTGCAGAAGGAAGAAGCAGAAGTGACCTCTCGTAGCTCCCTCAGCCTTTAATACTGACTAGGAAAGAGTTAAATATGACATCATCTTCGCCACACCCTAGACCAGATTATTGGTGGACCCACTCGTGGTGTCATCATACACACCTACTTGATTAATAATCAATGAGGCATTTGGCCTATATGCAGGACCGTGGATGTTTAGTAAACATGGCCAATGTTTTCTGTTCCTGTGGTTGAGGTCAGAGTAGTCCGATGGCCTTCTTTTAGGAACATGTTCTCAGTATCTGCGTGTATCCTCTGCTACACGCAGACCCTGAGATGCCTCTGCCTGCATCACAAAACCTCTATTTATTTTAAAGGCATACACTGCGGACAAGCCTTTTACATAAAACTCAGGCCAAGTAACTGAGGCCTACTTAAATTATAACAGTTCATATGATTGGGAGATACTCTACAAATGGCCGCAATAAAACCTTTCAGAGATTATGGACTGTACTATAACATGGAGTTCAGGATGAGGTGGTCATAACTATCCCATGCATGTAGCAGTAGGTCCTATGGTGCATGACTTATTGTGGAATCTGGAAGCCTCCTTTAATTTCAAGGTGACTGTCAGATTTCCATCCCTTTATTATATTTACAAAGCGCCAACATATTACGCAGTGCTGCTCAATAGATAAATGGGTTAACATACAAAGTAGGACATACAAGGAGCTTACAACAAAACAAGATCATACAAATGATTTGATAAAAGTAGTTCAGTGTGTTTGGTCCAAATAGAGACTGTTCTAGTCCACAAGAGGGGTTACGGACAGTAAGTTTGCATAATCAAGCTGGTAATGCTAGGGAGGAGGGCCCTGCCAGAGGCTTACAATCTAATGGCCCCATCCCTAGGTCAAATTACCCGTATCCACAAATAGATAAAACTTCATAGACAACCCCCACATTTTGAAAAAAAATAATTTATTGTTCTCAAAGCAAACTTGGGAAAAAAAACTTATGATATGAATTGTGTGTGTATAGGTTAGCCAAGTACAGGTGCCGCTGTATAGGTAGCCAGGTATAGGTGCCCCCAGTATAGGGAGCCAGGCATGGGGGCCCCCAGTATAGGTAGCAAGGCATAGGTGCCTCCTGTATAGGTAGCAAGGTATAGGTTGGGGGGAGGGGTGCTCAACTTATGGGCTACAAAAAGCTGCACCCCTGTAGGCAGGCATAGGTGCCTCAGTATTGGTAGCCAGGAGTAGATGCTCCCAGTGTATGAAGCCAGACCTAGGTGCCCTAGTATAGGTATGCCAGGTATAGGTGCCCCAGTTTACATTAGCCACCTTTGAGTGCCACAGTATAGGTAAGCCAGCTATAGGTACCCCCTCTGCTCCCCCTCGCTCTGCAGAGTGCCAGCAGTTTGGTTACTAGAAGATACCGGCTCCCAACGTTCCAGCAATGATCTCCATTTAGCAGCGGCAGAGCATCCAGCGCAATCTCCATGGTAACTCTGTGTCTCTCTGCGTGTGACTGGGCGGCTTGTAACAACGAGTCACATGATGAGTCGTGATGCACTGTTACGAGCCGGCGGGTCACAAGCAGAGACCTGCTGTACAGGGGCGTAGCAATAAGGGGTGCGGAGGTAGCAACTGCATCGGGGCCCTTGGGCCAGAGGGGCCCCGAAGGGCCCTCCCTCAACTACAGTATTAGCATTCTATTGGTCCCGTGCTCATAATAATCACTTCTATAGATACTTTGAATAGTGGTAATCATTAATAAACTGCTCCCCATCCCCTTCTTGCACCTCTGACACTGTAGTTGCCATTGGCAGGTTTTGGTGCGCCATATCAATTGTTATGTACAGAGTGCTTTGGGGGCCCCATTGTAAAACTTGCATAGGGGCCCACAGCTCCTTAGCTACACCATTGCTGCTGTAGCTATGGAGACGGTGCTGGATGCACTGACGCTGCTGAAGATCATTGCTGGAACGTCGGAATCTGGAGAGTCACTTCTCGTAACCGCTCCACTGGCACTCTGCAGAGGGAGGGAGGGAGGGGAGCAGATGGGGCACTTTGAGGCAGCCAAAAAGTCTTTTATACATGGACTACCTGTATGGAGTGCCTATAGGTAAATCTGGCCTGAAAGAGACCCAAGTTGGGTCTAATAGCTCAGAGAAGCTCTTTTGAATAGATATGGACAGATGTTTTTTTCCTTTTTTTTTTTTTCTTTTTTTTTTTTTTTTTTTACTTTTACTGTCCTGGAAAACAATATGAGATTATTTTCTTTGCTACTAATGGTGTATTTCTTAGCTGTACTACACATACAATTCATTCTCTCATAAGTTTATTTTTGCTTTAGGTTTGCTTTAAAGGGACTCCGAGCTCAAAATAGAATAGAAACTGGTACTCACCTGGGGCTTTCTGAAGCCCAGTGTAGGTCTGGAGGTCCCACGCTGGCGTCCTAGCTCTTCTCTTTAAAGCACAGGTGTCGAACTCCAGGCCTGGAGGGCCAGATCCATGCCAGTGTTTAAGATGGCCTGAGAAAGAGAGGAATGTGTTCTACCTGATGGACCACACCTTTCCTGATTCCGGCCCATCAATTAATTTGAGCTGTGTCGAAAATGTGTGAAGACCTCGGCCCTCGAAGGACCGGTTTGACATCCCTGCTTTAAAGGGAACCTAAAGCAAGAGGTATATGGAGGCTTCCATATTTATTTCCTTGTAAACAATACTAGTTGCCTGGCAGTCCTGCTGATATCTAGCTGCAGTAGTGTCTGTGTCTCACACACACACACCCTCTCTCATTCTCTCACTCTCAAAACTGGATTCTCATGGCTATTGTAGCAAGCTCTAAAGTTGTAAAATATTTATTGCAAATATCCCTTCCTGATACCTCTGGGGCAAGCTCTCACACATCTATTGAATTCTAGCAAATGTTTGTTTTAAATTATTGAAAAATATCAAATGTTTCATCATGGAGCCATTCACCTTTGCTGTAATTATCCAATATTGAAAAGAAGACCTGGTTAAACAATAACACAAATAATACAATTAAAGGTCTTAACTCTGACTAAGCCCTATGCAGTCTAGCCCAACCATACCTGCCTGCATTTATTTATATACTAACCCACTCAGAACTTCTACTCTAATATCAATATTTTTCTCTCATCTCCCATAGTAACCTTCTCTAATTCTTGTAGAAAAGACCTCTCTTCAATTGCTCCTTCAGTGGCACCTGAAAATTCATGAGTTTAGGTGAGCCCATAACCTAGGATATTTTAGTCAATCATTAGCTGTCACACTATCGTCTTGTACACAGCTTCTCTTTACCTATTATTTTTATCCCTTATCCCTTAAGTATAAAATCTCAAAAGGGCAGGGCTCTCTTCTAGTACATTGTATTACTGCTCTGTAATGTGGGTACATATTTTCCACCTCTTAATGTAAATAATACCAGGCTTAATAGCTCCTGAATTCAAAAGTGCAATATAGGCTTTATTTGTAATGCTCCATCCACTACACCATCAATCATACCTCTGTCATACCCACTTAGAGTCCAGACTCTAGTAATAGAGGCCATAGCAAGATAGATAGTAGTGGTGTTTTTCCTTGGAGTAGACCAGCTTGCAACGTCCAGTAATTACATAGTTACATAGTTACATAGTTATTTTGGTTGAAAAAAGACATACGTCCATCGAGTTCAACCAGTATAAAGTACAACACCAGCCTGCTCCCTCACATATCCCTGTTGATCCAGAGGAAGGCGAAAAAAAACCCACAAGGCATGGTCCAATTAGCGCCTAAAGGGAAAAATTCCTTCCCGACTCCAGATGGCAATCAGATAAAATCCCTGGATCAACATCATTAGGCATAACCTAGTAATTGTAGCCATGGATGTCTTTCAACGCAAGGAAAGCATCTAAGCCCCCTTTAAATGTATAGAGTTTGCCATAACGACTTCCTGTGGCAATGCATTCCACATCTTAATCACTCTTACTGTAAAGAACCCTTTCCTAAATAAATGGCTAAAACGTTTTTCCTCCATGCGCAGATCATGTCCTCTAGTCAGAGAAGGCCTAGGGACAAAAAGCTCATCCGCCAAGCTATTATATTGCCCTCTGATGTATTTATACATGTTAATTAGATCCCCTCTAAGGCGTCTTTTCTCTAGACTAAATAAACCCAGTTTATCTAACCTTTCTTGATAAGTGAGACCTTCCATCCCACGTATCAATTTTGTTGCTCGTCTCTGCACCTGCTCTAAAACTGCAATATCTTTTTTGTAATGTGGTGCCCAGAACTGAATTCCATATTCCAGATGTGGCCTTACTAGAGAGTTAAACAGGGGCAATATTATGCTAGCATCTCGAGTTTTTATTTCCCTTTTAATGCATCCCAAAATTTTGTTAGCTTTAGCTACAGCGGCTTGGCATTGAGTACGATTATTTAACTTATTGTCGATGAGTACTCCTAAGTCCTTCTCCAAGTTTGATGTCCCCAACTGTATCCCATTTATTTTGTATGGTGCTAGACCATTAGTACGTCCAAAATGCATGACTTTACATTTGTCAAAATTGAATTTCATCTGCCATGTATGTGCCTATATAGCCATCCTATCCAGATCCTGTTGCAATATGACACTATCTTCCTGAGAGTTGATGATTCTGCACAATTTTGTATCATCTGCAAAAATAGCAACATTGCTCACTACTGCATCTACTAGGTCATTAATAAATAAATTGAAGAGCACTGGACCCAGAACAGACCCCTGTGGGACCCCACTGCTAACAGTCTCCCATTTTGAGTACGATCCATTGACCACAACTCTTTGTTTTCTGTCCATTAGCCAGTTCCCTATCCATGAACACAGACTCTTCCCCAGTCCTTGCTTCCTCAACTTTTGCACCAGACTTTTGTGGGGAACAGTGTCGAAGGCCTTTGCAAAGTCCAAGTATATCACATCTACAGCATTCCCAATATCCATATTAGCATTCACTACCTCATAAAAGCTGAGCATGTTAGTCAAACAGGACCTGTCTTTAGTAAACCCATGTTGATGCTGAGAAATAAGATTATTTTCTACTATGAAGTCATGTATAGTATCTCTTAGTAACCCCTCAAATAGTTTGCATACAACTGATGTTAAGCTTACAGGTCTATAATTTCCTGGATCAGATTTTTTGCCCTTCTTAAATAATGGGAAATCGTGGGCTGTACGCCAATCCACTGGGACTCTGCCAGTTGCAAGAGAGTCACAAAAGATAAGCTAAAGGGGTTTATCTATAACTGAACTTAATTACCTTAGGACCCGAGGATGCATGCCATCTGGGCCAGGTGTCTTGTCTATTTTTAATTTATTTAGTCTTGCCTTCACTTCTTCCTGCGTTAAGTATTTAATATTACAGTTAGAAGATTGAGACTCTTCCGCCTGTGTAGTTTGCAACAGTGCTGTTTCTTTTGTGAAGACAGAAGCAAAGAAAGCATTTAATAACTCTGCCTTACCTTGGTCATCCACCATTGAGTTCCCACCCTCATCCTTTAGGAGTCCTATACAGTCAACCTTTCTTTTTTTAGAGTTAATGTACTTGCAAAACTTTTTTGGGTTAGATTTGATATCCTTAGCGATTTGTTTTTCAGCTTCAATCTTTGCCTGCCTAATTTCTTTTTTACAATTTTTATTGCACTCCTTATAATTGCTCAGTGCAGCCTCAGTCCCCTCCTGTTTTAAGACCTTATAGGCATTCTTTAAGACCTTATAGGCATTCTAGATAGTGCTTACCATTTCTGCAGTCATTCTACTCATTGAACTCAGTGCAGCCAAAGCTAGCACCCCACCTGGCTACATAAGTTGCATGTAGCTCACTGCATGCACAGAATGCTAGCAAGGGATAAAGTTCGGCCTGGCAAACATATTTGTGAACTTTTGTTTAATAATGTGCAGCATGACATTTTTCAGCTGGGTTAAATTAACAATAGGGATGGAATTCAACATGGCAAACTCACTCACAAAGGGATTCATGGCGAGATTTGCATGTTTGCAAACTACAGGTGGCCATACACTAATAGATGGCCACCAGATCGACCATCTGATCTAATCTGATCAAAGAGGGATCTAATTTTGCCCATAAACTGCTCACAGCTTTGAATCGATTTCACCATGGAGCCGCCGCTTGCCTTGCCTCCCTAGGACTCCGCCCATTCGGGCTCCCTCGGCCCCAGCAATAACATCACCTGTCCGACCGGCGAGAGTCCCCGGTATCCGTGCTGTCTCTCACTTCTTTCCCTCTTCCCTTCCTGTCGCATACTGTGACTAGCGGAAGTTCATACAGTAGAGGGCGCTGTACTGTTTGAACTTCGGCTAGTCACAGGACGCGACAGGAAGGGAAGAGGAGACAGAAAAGAAAGTGACAAAGGAATAGATCCTGAAGGGCACACCCTTGAAGAAGGGGGACCCTGTGTGGCCCTCAAAACAATTGTCGGTTTTATCTTTGTGGAAAGCATGGCTCAATAAAAGAGCGTGAACTACATTATATCGGTGTGCTGATACATTTGTACACAGAAAAGAAAGTGAGACAGCATGCCGGCCGGACAGGTGATGTTATTGCTGCTGCGACGGTCGTCTCCGAATCGAATGCCGCTAGCGATGCACACCAACGATCAAGCAAAATTTTTTTCGGGGCCGATCAACTGGATCGACTGATGTCGGATGGCAATCGGTCAATCAGTCAGCATTTGTGTTAACAATTTCCCAGAGGATTTGATCACAGTGAGCGAATCTGCTGTGTATTGGCGGGAATTCGATCCAGTGTGTGGGTTACTTAATGTATTTGCAAGTAGTTACAGCCATGTTTGCTATTTACCTGGCTAACCACACTGCAGGAAGTTCACCCAATACTAATCCTGCCCAATATTAGTGATCCTTCTACCAAAAGTTAAGTGACCCTGCTTAAATACATGCTCTGCCCTTCTAACTAGGGACCCCATACTTTGAACATGTTTCAAGAGGCACAACCCAGTAACAAAAAAGGTCGTTAAGAACCAATTTTAATAGAAAACTCAAATGTATCAATTGGTCACCTTATTTTTTTGAACTGCACATGTAGATTCTGGCTTCAATATGCAAATAACAGGATCATTGGCTGAATTCTCAGGGTTTTTTTGTTTTTTGTTTTATATCATTGTCATTTGCATACATATATTGTAACTACAGAGGGCATGATGGGTAATCACCGTTAAAACATTCATGATGTAGCAAAAGGTCATAGTGGATCTTAAACGACACTTGAAGTGTGAAGAATATGGAGGCTGCCATATTTAATTCCTTTTAAACAATACCAGTTGCCTGACAGCTCTGCTGATCTATTTGGCTGCAGGAGTGTCTGAAAAAAGCATGCATCTAATCTTGTCAAATCTGACAATAATGTCAGAAACACCTGAGCTGCTGCATGCTTGTTCAGGGTCTATGGCTAAAAGTATTGGAGGCAGAGGATCAGCAGGTCAGCTGGAAACTGGTATTGCGTAAAAGGAAATAAATATTGCAGCCTTCATATCCCACTCACTTCAGTTATCCTTTAAAGTGTACCAGAGACGACAAGCATCTCTGGTACAATACTTACCTGGGGCTTCCTTAAGCCCCGTTAAGGCTGCTCATCCCTCGCCGTCGCCCTGGGTGACTCATATCGCCCACAATTGTCCTCAAAAGCCTGGCCGAGTCACGCTCTGTCACGCATGAGTGGCCCGGCCAGGCATGCTCCCCCTTTGTGCTTACGTCCCTGGGAGCGATCGGTGCCTGCGCAGGGAGACGGCGAGGGATGAGCATCCTTAAAGGGAACCATAGATGAACAGCAAAAAGCTGTTCTACATACCTGGGGCTTCCTCCAGCCCCATACACGCTGATCGATCCCACGCCGCCGTCCTCCTGCCTGCAGCTACGAGAACCGGCTCCCCGCTGTTCCGTCAGTCAGAGCCAGTCTAAGCGTAAGGGAAGTGCGCTGTTTGCGTATCTCTGCAGCAGCCGCTGGAGAGATACGTAGAGGGTGCACTTCTCCAGCGTAGCTGGCTCCGATGCCGTCAGTGCAGGGACCCGGTTCTCGTAGATGCGGGCAGCGGAGGACGGCGGCGTGGGATTGATCAGAGCGTATGGGGCTGGAGGAAGCCCCAGGTATGTATAAAAGCTTTTTCATTTTCCCGTCTAGGTTCATCTCTGGTTCCCTTTAACAGCCCGTGGTAAGTATGGAACCTGAGAAGCTTCTCGTCTCAGGTTCACTTTAAAGAGTAACTGTCAGGCTGCAAAAGCTAATTTAAACCTTTATTCTCCTGTGTTAAACAGTTTAGAAGGAAGCCAAAAAGGCAATACTGAAGTTAAAAATCTCTCTTACTTTTGATGTGTGCTTATCAGCAAAGCTGTTAGACCCAAGCTCTCAAAAGGACGAAAGGCCGCATACCATACTGCAAAGCATTCTGGGGCTGCTTGGGTCCTCCCCTCGGCTGCTAGTGAGAAAGTACAGGCTCATGTTACAAAAGCGTAGCACTGAAAAATCTCCGGGCAGAGTACACTGCAGGAGCCTGCTATTGTTCCTAGCCACATGGCTAATCAATATTCACTGCACAGTAGTGTTGTTCATTACGGATCTTTTGTGTGAGTGAATCATCAGGAAGCAGGCAGGACATGACGACACAATTGGCTTCATAGGAGACAGACAAACATGGAACCTGCCATGAGCTGTCAGGAGCATCATTCTCTGCAAATACTACCGTATATAAAAATTCTGTGAAATCCAAACGTGGACAGTGAAATGCATATGTAATGTAAGTACAGCCAATCTTTAGCTACTGATATATGTGTTTTTTTTCTCTGAGACCTTATACCTAACAGCTCCTCTTTAAATAATACATTTTTCACCATAACATAGTATAAAAAACACAAAGTTAGAGAAATAGTGACATCTAGTGGCCAAAGAAGAGGAATTCATCTGAAAAGTAACCTGAGTGATTGATATTCCAGGGATTAAAGAGAACCCGAGGTGGGTTTGAAGAATGTTATCTGCATACAGAGGCTGGATCTGCCTATACAGCCCAGCCTCTGTTGCTATCCCAAACCCCCCTAAGGTCCCCCTGCACTCTGCAATCCCTCATAAATCATAGCCTCCCTGTCGACACACAGAGTGTCACAGCTCGCTGTGTTTATCTCTATAATGTCAGTCTGCTGCTCTCCCCGCCTCCTGCAGAACTCCGTCCCCACCTGCGTCCCTTCCCTCCCTGCTGATTGGAGGGAAGAGAGGGGGGCAGGGACCGGACCTCTGCAGGAGGCGGGGGAGCAGCCGAGACTGACACTACAGATGTAAACACAGCCTACACAGCGCGGCTGTGATTTATGTCTGATTGCAGAGCGCAGGGGGACCTTAGGGGGGTTTGGGATAGCAACAGAGGCTGGGCTGTAAAGGCAGATCCAGCCTCTATATGCAGATTACATTCTTCAAACACACCTCGGGTTCTCTTTAAGACACCTGAACTGAGAGCTATATGGTGTCTGACATTTATTTCCTATTCAACAATATCAGTTACCTGGCAGTTCTGCTGATTTCTTTGACTGCAGTAGTGTCTGAATCACTCCCCTGAAACAATCATTGGTTAATCCAGTCATCCATTCATTCAGAAACATATGATCTGCATGCTTGTTCAGGATCTATGGCTAAACGTATTAGAGGTAGAAGTGCCAGGCAATCTGTATTAGTCGTTAGTTTATTTGCAAAAAGACATTCGTCCATAGAGTTCAACTAGAAGGAATAAAAATAAATAAAAAAAATAAGCATTGTTTAAAAGGAAATACATATGTCTGCCTCCACATCCCTCTCAGTTGAAGCGGACCGGAGCAGCGCACTCCTGCAGGGACACGAATAGTTAGAGCTGATTTTTTTCTCCCTTGGATTGGCAGGCTAAGATGTCTTCATTCTGCTGCGGCTCCAGACAAGGAGGAAGCATCACACCACCAAGTTGGAGGCTGTGGTATAGCATATACATTAAGTATGGAGTAGTATCTTGCATTTTCTATTAGAGAGGGAGGGGTTGTGATTTAAGTATCCTGTGCTTCCTGTGTTTCCTATTAGAGTATTAGCTGGGGGGATTAGGGTGCTGTGATTAATATCTAGTGTAACTGCAAGCAGTCTGAGATGGGGCTAGGACAGCCTGAAACGGCGTCTGTCTCTGCTGCCTATTTTTATATGACTCAAGAGCTATAAACTACATTGGTGGTGCTGACCCAGTCATATTTTTGGACATTGTGGACCCCAAGAGACACTGGGGCTGGGGTCTTGGCACACCGCTTTTTTACATTGGTGCGCCCTACCTTGCTTTTTGCATTTGCTTCCCGAGGATCCAGGCGGTGGGGAGGATGGCAAGTGACCTGTCAGCTTGAAGGGAACTGGAGAAGGCCCCAGGTATGTATAGAACTCGTCTCGGGTTTTCTTTAAGAATGTTGTGTTTCCTATTAGTGGGGGTGTTGAGGGGCTGTGGTTAAAGGAAACGTAAGGTAGTAAATAGTTTTATATTTACTTGGGGCTTCCCCTGTAGTCTGTCTGCTCAATGGGTCATTCCGTGCTCCCAGGATGCTCTGCTCCTCTGCAGTGGAGTCTGCAATCTAGCCCAGTTGCGCTCGTGGCTGGGAGCGTTCTGCACAAGTGCAGTTAGTCTTAAGGTGTCCATACATGGTACAATTTTTAATTTTTTTTCGATTAGATTAGTGGCCCTGGAGGGCGCAGATCGAGCAGACGGACTACAGGGAGCTGGAGGAAGCCTAAGGTAAGTTTAAATCTATACGCTAATGGTGGCCATACAGGTTTAGGATTTTGATCAATGTGGCAAACATCGATTCCTCTCTGATCTGAATCTGATCAGAGTAGGAATCGATTCCACCCCCCATGCAACATTGCACTGTTTGTTACATGGTAATATCTGCATTACTTTGCATGGTTTTAATGCATTGAAAAAGGGTGTGGCCTGGGTGGGTGTGTCCTGTGCAGAGGGTTGGGGATTAGGGTGCCAGAACTTCTGAGCCTATTGGCTCCTGAGCTGTAAATCCGGCCCTGGGTGTGCTTTAATTTAATCATTCTGAGTGTATACCACCCAAAACTAAACTAGCTCATTCAGTGTTTTTATTTTCAAAAGTCAACAGCATTGACTGCTAGTTCTATGTCTAATGAGAGTAACAGGCGAAGAATGAAGACCGAAGATAAAATCTGTTAACCACTTCACATCAGTGGGTTTTTACCCTGTATGTTCCTGACAATTTTGACACTTCAGCTCTGTGTCACTTAAAGTGATTTAAATATTGGGGGGTTTTCTTCCAGGGCAATCTAGGCTTTCTATTAGTAATATCTTTTATTTCAATAATTCTTTATTTTATATGCATTCCTGTAGGACAAATTGGACGTAAATGCAGAAAAAAAAACACTTTAAGTTTTCAAGCTTCGTCATTTTCACATGACAAGTCTCACAGTTATAAAACCCATAACAATATATTCTTTGGCCCTTCTGGAATAAAATGATAATCCCTTATATGCCTTATTTCACTACTAGCTGGACTTGCAGCGGACAATTATTCCCAGCCAGTGCGCCTGTACCAACCGGATGCAACTGTTAGGGTGACAGTTCGGGGGTGTCTTCGTATTGTCCAGCACAGCAGAGTGTCATTTTTCTGTTTACATCTACAGGCAAGCGTTTTTTTTCCTTCCCCATCACCCACTCTGAATGAGAGCAGAATCTCCCCCTACCCACTTCACAAGTGGCTCCTTCACACTTAAGTGAGGAGCAAATGTTTTTTTTCATTGGTAACAAGAGCCTGTCCCCAACTGCAGTTTACAAACCTTTCCCTCCAAAACTTTGAATTAGAACAATGCAAAAATCCCATTTGTTAATAATTTGAGATGGGGTTATCACAGACAGAAAATAAAAATATCTTCTGGTTTCTAAAGATCAGCAGAATAACTCATCCAACTTATAGCATTCTAGCTGCTATGGAAACTGTGCTACTCAGCGTTTGCTGGCAACACATGTTAACGTATCGATATTTAGTGTCATTTGATTACACATTGGCCGCAGGTTACAAATCTGCCCTTGGATTCACTGTAGGCCAATCCATACCAAAATGGCGAAGGTTATTGGTAAACCGTGTCATTTGCTTGTAAAAAGCTTGGCCTACCTCACTCACCAGGGGGTATACACACCCAGTTTTTAGGAAAAGACAGTCCACCAAGTCAAAGTCTATAAGTCTAGTCCCTCAGCGACCATCTTGTCTACCAAATTCCATCAACTAAGATCTTCACACATCTTGCTATGATTAAGGACCAATGTGTGTCTGAAAACATGTTAGCGAACTTTTTATCTGTGTGATCTGCATTAATAAAGAATTTGATACTTTTGGAACATCGAGCGGAACTTCACATTTTTCAACTATCCATGGCTTGGGGCAAGAGTTACCTGTTTCCTAGCTCTGTTCCTTACACCAAGGTTGAGCGGACAGCACACTGAACTTTGTCAAAGATCTTCACACACATGCCCTCCAGGAGATCAGGGCACATGGACCTCCATAATTTGCTTTGTTTCAAGGACTCTGATACCAATGCCTGCATTTGAACTGGACTTTATTTCATTCAATCCCACAAGGACTGCTAAGCTAAGTAAACCTTTCACAAGCTACTCCCTTTTTATTTTAAGCTTTGTTATGTGTTAATTAGTTTATGTAAATGTGTGTAATGCCTTTTTGTTACTAAAACGTTTAAAAAGCGTTTTAACGGTGATGACCTGTTCCTGAATATACACAATCGTACTTGCTCCTCAGAAAGCGTTACGTTGTGTTCAATAGTATTTTGCATCTACAACCCGTATGCTTGAATCTGGCACAGATAGATCTGGCACTGATCCCTGCATACTGCTAAGGGTTAATTAAGTGTTCTCATTGTGTTGTTATAGTTATGGTCATGCTCCGTTATTAGCATGTGGTGGCAAGCATTTTAATTGTATGTGTGTGTTGAATCCTTTGGAGTCAGAACGCTCCTCTCGGCTAGTCGGTTCATAGTTTGCAATCCACATATGGGCATCTGCCCTTGAGGTCCTTAACAGTTGGTTGGCAGCTTATTGGAATTTGTGTATGCTCAGAAAATCAAAGAGTTATCTGATTGATTAACCTGTCAGAACAGATCAAAAATCTGTGGTCGTTAACCGATGCATTACCATTTATATAGACTAAACTTATAGCACATACAGTGGAATGCAAAAGTTTGGGCAACCGTGTTAATCATCATGATTTTCCTCTATAAATCGTTGGTTGTTACGATAAAAAATGTCAGTTAAATATATAATATAGGAGAAGCACACAGTGATATTTGAGAGGTGAAATGAAGTTTATTGGATTTAGTGTGCAATAATTATTTAAACAAAATTAGGCAGGTGCATAAATTTGGGCACCAAAAACAAGAAATGAAATCAATATTTAGTAGATCCTCCTTTTGCAGAAAGTACAGCCTCTAAACACTTCCTGTAGGTTCCAATGAGAGTCTGGATTCTGGTTGAAGGTATTTTGGACCATTCCTCTTTACAAAACATCTCTAGTTCATTCAGGTTTGATGGCTTCTGAGCATGGACAGCTCTCTTTAACTCACACCACAGATTTTCAATTATATTCAGGTCTGGGGACTGATATGGCCATTCCAGAACGTTGTACTTGTTCCTCTGCATGCATGCCTTAGTGGATTTTGAGCAGTGTTTAGGGTCGTTGTCTTGTTGAAAGATCAAGCCCCGGCGCATCTTCAGCTTTGTCACTGATTCCTGGACTTTGGTTCCCAGAATCTGCTGACACTGAGTGGAATCCATGCGTTCCTCAACTTTGACAAGATTCCAAGTCCCTGCACTGGCCACACAGCCCCACAGCATTATGGAACCACCACATTTTACTGTAGGGAGCAGGTGTCTTTCTTGAAATGCTGTGTTCTTTTTCCTCCATGCTTAATGCCCCTTGTTATGCCCAAATAACTCAATTTTAGTTCCATCAGTCCACAGCACCATATTCCAAAATGAAGCTGGCTTGTCCAAATGTGCTTTAGCATACCTCAAGTGGCTCTGTTTATGCTGTGGGCGGAGAAAATATTTCCTCTGCATCACTCTCGTATACAGCTTCTCCTTGTGTAAACTACGTCGAATGGTTGAACGATGCACAGTGACTCCATCTGCAGTAAAGATGATTTTGTAGGTCTTTGGTGCTGGTCTGTGGGTTAACTCTCACTGTTCTCACCATTCGTCGCTTCTGTTTATCCGAGATTTTTCTTGGTCTAGCACTTCGAGCCTTAATTTGAACTGAGCCTGTGGTCTTCCATTTCCTCAATATGTTCCTTACTGTAGAAACAGACAGCTGAAATCTCTGAGACAGCTTTCTTTATCATTCCCCCAAACCATGATGGTAAACAACCTTTGTTTTCAGGTCATTTAAGAGTTGTTTTGAGACCCCCCATTTTGCTACTCTTCAGAGAAAATTAAAAGAGGAGGGAAACTTACAATTTACCCCCTTTAAATACTCTTTCTCATAATTGGATTCACCTGTGTATGTAGGCCAGGGGTCACTGAGCTTACCAAGCCAATTTGAGTTCCAATAATTAGCTCTAAAGGTTTTGGAATCAATAAAATAACAAGTACCCAAATTTATGCACCTGCCTAACTTTATTTAAACAATTATTGCACACTTTCTGTAAATCCAATAAACTTCATTTCACTTCTCAAATATCACTGTGTGTGTCTCCTATATGATAAATTTCACTGCAATTTTTATCATAACAACCAACGATTTATACAGGAAAATTATGACAATTAGCAAGGTTGCCCAAACTTTCGCATCCCACTGTAGCCCTCCCCCCCCCCCCCCCACACACACACACATTTTTTTTCTATCCTATCTTTTATTTTGCAACAATGGCTGATACAACGGGATACAAGCAAATTAAATTGTCTTATCTGACAAACGTGTGAAGAAAGAGGCATTGAGACTTACAATAAAACGAAAGCTCAATTAATCCAGGACTTAATGCAACTCGATACCCAACCGGATCAGCACCCTGATGTTTGAGAAGGTACTGGACTTAGGAGAGCTGGGAGTGAGCTTTTGAATCGAATTGACACACCTCCAGCCCCAAGGGAAAAGAGAACTGAGTCTGAATTAATCACAATAAATACTGAGGAGCATGGTAACTGGCAGTAGCCCGTCCATGCAAACTTTTCTTATGTTTCTGATGCTGGAATGCAGCACGCCTTACAAAGACTGTCGGATACAAATGCTGAGTTGCACCTGCAGATTAAAGAACATGCTGATCATGCAGAGTGAGAAAAGGAAAGAGAAGCTGACCTGGCAGAGCGTCGATGGCAAGCTGAAACAGAGGAAGCAGAGAGAGAATCCGCATGCCAACGCGATCTTGAAATGGATAAACTGCAAGCGCAAATCTATCGCCAAGTGTTCCAGAATCCCAGCCCACAGCAGGCCCTTTTGGGACTCCAAAGTTTAAGTTCCCTGAAATGGAGAAGGGAATAGACCCGGGCACTTACTTGCAATCCTTTGTCGTCTGCATCATCTGCCCCAGGTCCAGTGGGCGAGATTTCTGACCCCCAACTTGCAGGACAAATCGCTTGAGGCGTTTGTTGAACTACCCGCTGAAAAGGACAATGACTATAGTGAGATAAAAGCTGCAATTATCGCCAAGTACCATTTGATCCAGAGGTCTATCGCAAAGAGTTTTGGGCCCTGCAAAACGCCCCACAGACACTTACACAGTACTGGCTGGTCGCCTGCTGACTGTGTTAAGGCAGTGGTCACGAGGCCTCAACAAAGACTCTCACCAAGGTCTGGAGGACATCATCGTACAGGACCAGCTACTGCATTGTTGTCCACAAGATGTCCAGCAGCTTGTCTTTGAGAGGAAGCTTGAATCCACCAAAGCTGCCGCAGAACTTGCAGACACTTTTGTGGCCACCCGTGTACCGGACAGCTGCAAACCTCCATCCCAGGGCTGGAGAAGGGGGAGACCTATGCAACTTAGCTCTTCTACCCCTGTGAACCACGGGAATCGAGCCCCACAGAGGCCAGCAGTTGCATCTGCTGCTCATTTGTCCGATGCACTATACGTCCCCAAGTGTTACCAGTGTGGAGAGCGAGGACATCTCAAGTCCGCCTGCCCAGAGGTGAGGACGGCATCTCCAGAGCCTAGCCCAGAGCCGGCTAGCCAATCCTCTTCTGCAAACATATACCTTGTTGGTGGAGCAGCAAATTACCTACTTTCTGGGAATCACCAAATCGTGGAAGTAAACGACCAGATCATTGCCAGTTTCCGAGACACAGGCGCAGAGCTTATTATTATTATTATTGATTTATAAAGCGCCAACATATTCCGTGGCGCTGTACAAAGTAAGAAACAAACAGGGGGTACATAATACAGACAATGGTGTACACTAATATACAAGATACATAATTAGTGACAAAATACAAAAAATGATACAGCATACAGAATACAAAGTACCGAATTGGTAATGACAGTGATATAAGTAACATGATGAATAAAATGTATAATGATTTCAAGACACAAAAGGGGGAGAGAGCCCTGCCCTTGTGAGCTTACAATCTAAAGGGAATGGGTTACAATCATTGTTTCGCTCTCATCTTTTTGCTAGGAAAGATTTCTTTCCAAACGAGTTTGTCACACTTGTGGGCGTTGGTGGCATGCGCGCACGCATCGCCAAAACTCATGTTGTTATCGATTGAGAAAGGGGGCACCAGACAAACGTGGGGGTGACAGATGACATCTCAGTCACTGTGCTGTTGGGCACAGATCTTGGCACCCGAAAGTCTTCTTATGAGACCATGGCCAAAACCCAGGATCTCCAGTCTGGACCTACTCAAGTACTGTCCAAGCTTGGGGAAGGACAGAGGAAGGCAGTTGGGGTAATAGTACCTAGCTCTCCTAGGGAAGGAGACAAGGAAGAGGTACCTGTTTTGAAAGGACAGCTGTTTACTCACTGTTTGTCTGATCCTAAACCTGTCATTGTTGTTCCAGATGCACGTGTACCTTTTGTGAAAAATTACCATGATTGTGATATTGATGTTGTACAAGATGTTGCTAATGACTTAGTTGACCCTTACAGGTTTCATGCTGCACCTCATATTGCTAAAAATTATGTATGTGTAAATGTGATAGCTTCTAACATAAGAGGTAGCAATCCTGTTTTGCCTGTGTCAGATTCTTGCAGTGCTGCAGAAGGAGGCCAGTTGTCAGAGCAGGCAGCTGGGGGCCTAGACCTCCCCTCCTGTTATGACAGCCAGAGTGTTCCACCATTGCCTGTTACTAAACGTCTGTCAGAGACGTGCAGCTCCTCTCCTGTCCCACCCTTGCAGAAGAAACCCAGCACAAACCTGCAGAGAGGTCAACCCACTATCCCTCCTGTAGGTGGACTCAGGATTTACTTACACGAAAAACATATTCTTCAGCAATGCGTGACAACTTTGCTTCAGCAGAGGGCAGTGGTACATGTTCCAGACATTCAAAGAGAGTCAGGTTTCTACTCCCCTATATTTATAGTCAAATAGAAATTGGGAGATTGGAGACCAGTGCTGGACTGGAAGGCCTTGAACAAAGATCTATTGTTTTCCAAATTAAAAATGGAGACGATGCAGTTAGTAATACATTCAATACCGCAAGAATATTGGATATGGTCTCTGCATTTAAGAGATGCATACTTCCATGTTGTATTGCTATCCCTCCTGAAAGGATTGCAATATTTAACTGTTCGTATGCTAGCAGTGAATTTGAGGAAACCAGCAGTTTTGGAACAGGAAAATCACAGTAATGGTGGCCATACATGGTACAATTTTTTCATACAATCTTACCATTTCTATGTAGTATAAGGGTAAATTAAGTGAATATACTGAACGGATAATTTAGGCAGTTCCCTTATATTACATAGAAATGATAAGATTTGTAAAAAATTGTACCATGTATGGTCATTATAATGTGATTTTAATCAGGCAAACAAAGATCAGTAACAAAATATTTACAAAAGTTTAAAAGACATAACATACAAACAATATACAGTGGGATGTAAAAGTTTGGGCAACCCGGTTAATCGTCATGATTTTCCTGTATAAATCGTTGGTTGTTATGATAAAAAATGTCAGTTAAATATATCATATAGGAGACACACACAGTGATATTTGAGAAGTGAAATGAAATTTATTGGATTTACAGAAAGTGTGCAATAATTGTTTAAATAAAATTAGGCAGGTGCATAAATGTGTGCACTGTTGTCATTTTATTGATTCTAAAACCTTTAGAACTAATTTTTGGAACTCAAATTGGCTTGGTAAGCTCAGTGACCCCTGACCTACATACACAGGTGAATCCAATTATAAGAAAGTATTTAAAGGAATACTATCAATACCCAAGTGTTCTAAAATGACAATGTACAAATAATGTCTAAGTAGCTGTGTAAACATTTTCCTACATTTCATGTTAAATATCAGAGGCAAAAGCTGTAATTTATTGAGGGTAGGATTTAGCTATACTGGGACAAATCAATTGCAGAAGGGGTGTCTGCTTCAATGCACAGCCAGAGTTACATATCAGACTACAGAAAGCAAATATCAAACATATCAAACTCTGAAAGCAAAAACAGTATGAAAAAGCTGTGACAATTAGTTACATTTCCTCTGCTCTCTTCAGACAGGTCAGTCAGAAACACAGGATCTGCAGCTGTTGGGAGCCCTCTTCTCTGTCACACAGAGCTACACATAGAGCTAACTGATCAAGTGTGAGGGGAATTTCCCCTCTCCTCATGGCTCAGTCAGCCGTCAGTTTTGGCATCAGTGAAGTTTGAATATATTTTGATAACAGTAAACAAAGAAGTTGCTACTAAAATGTATACACCAGTACTTAGCAGCACTTCCCAATTCAACAATTCCTGTGTCAATTGAAAAAAATATGTGAATCGATAGTAGTCCTTTAAGGTGGTCAATTGTTTCACTCCTCTTTTAATTTTCTCTGAAGAGTAGCAACATGGGGGCCTCAAAACAACTCTCAAATGACTTGAAGACAAAGATTGTTCACCATCATGGTTTAGCGGAAAGGATACAGAAAGCTGTCTCAGAGATTTCAGCTATCTGTTTCCACAGTTAGGAACATATTGAGGAAATGGAAGACCACAGGCTCAGTTCAAGTTAAGGCTCGAAGTGGCAGACGGAGACAAATCTCGGATAAACAGAAGCGACGAATGGTGAGAACAGTGAGAGTCAACCCACAGACCAGCACCAAAGACCTACAACACCATCTTGCTGCAGATGGAGTCACTGTGCATCGATCGTTCAACCATTCGGCGCACTTTACACAAGGAGATGCTGTATGTAAGAGTGATGCAGAGGAAGCCTTTTCTCCGCCCACAGCACAAACAACTGTTTGAGGTATGCTAAGGCACATTTGGACAAGCCAGCTTCATTTTGGAATGAAGTGCTGTGGACTGATGACATTAAAATTTAGTTATTAGGCATAACAAGGGGCATTATGCATGGAGGAAAAAGAACACAGCGTTCTAAGAAAAACACCTGCTACCTACAGTAAAATGTGGTGGAGGTTCCATCATGCTGTAGGGCTGTGTGGCCAGTGCAGGGACTGGGAATCTTGTTAAAGTTGAGAGACGCATGGATTCCACTCAGTATCAGCAGATTCTGGAGACCAATGTCCAGGAATCAGTGACAAAGCTGAAGCTGTGCCAGGGCTGGATCTTTCAACAAGACAACGACCCTAAACACTGCTCAAAATCCACTAAGACATTCATGCAGAGGAACAAGTACAACATTCTGGAATGGCCATCTCAGTCCCCAGACCTAAATATAGTTGAAAATCTGTGGTGTGAGTTAAAGAGAGCTGTCCATGCTCAGAAGCCATCAAACCTGAATGAACTAGAGATGTTTTGTAAAGAGGACTGGTCCGAAATACCTTCAAACAGAATCCAGACTCTCATTGGAATCTACTGGAAGCGTTTAGAGGCTGTCATTTCTGCAAAAGGAGTATATACTAAATATTGATTTCATCTTTTTTGTGGTGCCCAAATTTATGCACCTGCCTAATTTTGTTTAAACAATTATTGCACACTTTCTGTAAACCCAATAAACTTCATTTCACTTCTCAAATATCACTGCATTTGTCTCCTATATGATATATTTAACTGACATTTTTATCTTAACAACCAACGATTTATACAGGAAAATCATGACGATTAACAAGGTTGCCCAAACGTTCGCATCCCACTGTATATATATTTCTAGCATACGCTTTATGCCAATATCTCTCTCTCTATATATATAGCAAACAGTAAGTAAACAAAGGAAACCCCAAGGCTCCAGCAGCAGTCCATTGTCCTCTGTGTTCAAACCATAGCATCCAGCAGTAAGAGAGAGCCAAAAACTATGCGCAGAGCCTTATATTTCTCCCATAGTCCCACCCCTTCCCTGCTTTGTGATTGGCTAGAGGGAGGTGAGCTGTTCTTCCTGTAGCCACAGGAAACCCCACTATGATGAGCTGTCCCTAACTGTGCTAGCAGAACAATGAGTCACATGCGGTGGCCATTTTTGATTGCTTAGCAATGTTTCAGATTTAAATGGTAGAAATTCAGTAAACAATCTTCGCAATACACATGTACCCATCCATCAGTCTTTTTACTGATTCTTAAAGAGACACTGAAGCGAAAAAAAAAATTATGATATTATGATTTGTATGTGTAGTACAGCTAAGAAATAAAACATTAAGATCAGATACATCAGTCTAATTGTTTCCAGTACAGGAAGAGTTAAGAAACTCCAGTTGTTATCTCTATGCAAACAAGCCATTAAGCTCTACGACTTTCAAAGTCGTGGAGAGGGCTGTTATCTGCCTTTTATTATCTCAACTGTAAGTAAACAAATGTCTTTTTCTCTGCCAGAGGAGAGATCATTAGTTCACAGACTGCTCTGAAATAATCATGTTGAATGCTGAGTGTTGTGTAATCTGCACATATTAGAGAATGACGCAATGTTAGAAAAACACTATATACCTGAAAATAAAAATATGAGAATATTTTCTTTGCTGCTAATCTTGTAGTAATTATTCATAGTACACAACCAATTCATTATATCATATATTTTTTTTCGCTTCAGTGTCTCTTTAAGATCAGTAGCAGACTGCCATCTACAGTTTACCTGCTTTGCATTTGGGCTCTCTACCTCACTAAGAACATTTTCAAAAATCCTATTAGTTGTTATAGCACATCTTAGGGAGTTAGGCATGAGGATTCTGCATTATCTAGAAAACATTCTCACACTGGCAGAAAGCAAGGATCTTCTCTTGAGGCTTCAGCAATTCAATCAGCAAGAGTCAATTAGATCCAGTGCAGTCACCAACATTCCTTGGGGCTAGATTTTGCAGGGACTATCTCCCTACCCCAGGAGAAGGTTGTTGCATTTAAATGAAAGATTGGGCAGTACACAACCAATTCATTATATCATATATTTTTTTTCGCTTCAGTGTCTCTTTAAGATCAGTAGCAGACTGCCATCTACAGTTTACCTGCTTTGCATTTGGGCTCTCTACCTCACTAAGAACATTTTCAAAACTCCTATTAGTTGTTATAGCACATCTTAGGGAGTTAGGCATGAGGATTCTGCATTATATAGAAAACTTTCTCACACTGGCAGAAAGCAAGGTTCTTCTCTTGAGGCTTCAGCAATTCAATCAGCAAGAGTCAATTAGATCCAGTGCAGTCACCAGCATTCCTACGGGCTAGATTTTGCAGGGACTATCTCCCTACCCCAGGAGAAGGTTGTTGCATTTAAATGAAAGATTGGGCAGTACAGGGTGCATAGACAACTACAAATCTGAACCCATCATGTTCCAACATCATAGCGTTGAGGTGTTTGAGAAGGTGGATACCGCTTCACCCCACACCATCCCAGGATAGTACTCGACCGGGTCAGCAACACCTATGTAACACGACAGAAGAAAGGGAGGTCCGTACTTATCTGATAGGCTGCTTTATTACTGGATGTATCCAAAGTTAAAATTCCACAAACATCAACACAGCTATGTTGATGTTTGTGGAATTTTAACTTTGGATACGTCCAGTAATAAAGAAGGCTATCGGATAAATCCCTTCCTTCTGTGATCATAGCGTTGAGGGCTGTCTTTCAGGCACTGAAGACTTTTCTTCTATTGCTTCAGGGACATTCGGTCCTTATGAAGATGTCCTTATGAAGATGGACAAAAAAGTGGTGGTCTCTTACATAAAGAATCAAGGGGGAACCCACAGTGAAACTTTGATGCATGACGGGGGGATAAAGAGGTGCACACAGGTATATAAAATTTGATTAAAAACAACTTAAAGTGGAAAAAGACATAGCTGAGCAGGGACCAGACACTATACATAGCTGAGCAGGGAGCCCCTCCCTGTTCAGCTATGTATAGTATTTGGCACTATTATTTGGCAGTAGGCTCAGACCCTCTAAACGAATTGCCAGTGCCACCTCCTTTTTCCCCTTTTAGTTGTTTTAAATCTAATTTTATGTATACGTTCAGCCTCCATTGGAGAGGTGTTCTTGATCTTATGTGGCGCCACCATAACAAGGTCTACACCTTAGCAATTCAACCAGGATTTATCCTTGCCGGTCTATGTGGATCCCCAAAATCCATCTGTGAATGACCCGCTAGATCCTGTGCAATGCATTAAGGACTACATTGAGGCTACTGAGATTGTAAGAACATTTGGCAATCTATTTGTCATTCCATCAGAATACAGTAGGGGTAGGCCTGCTCCTTAGGACCTTGGCAGGATAGATAGTTTTTCTTATTAAAAAAAGCTTTTATTATAAATACAAAGTTTGCAACCACCTTCAGAGTATTGTGTCCATTCTACACAAGGAATATCTTTATCATAGGCTCTCTTTGGTAAAGACAATCTGTAAGGCATCAGACTGGGCTTCATATCACACCTTTATTAATCATCACAACATAGAGCCTGTCATCCTGTCAGCAGCAAGTTTCGCATTTGCTTTGTAAGTTTATATTTTTGTTGAGAGTAAAGTTTATTTTCTTGCATCCTAACCCTTTGTTTTTATATATTTATGTAGTTTGTATCTACTAGTGTGCTGTCACGGAGACGCCAGGGGAAAAATTGTATACTTACCTACAGTAATTTTCCTTTTTCTGGTGCATCTCCATGGCAGGATACGTTATTGACCCTGAGACGTATTTTTAGAGGAATGCAATATTATGTGGTAAGGGGGTCATTTCTCTCTTTCATCCCAATCTATTTTTAATGTAACTTTTCATATCCAGATCAGTACTTTCTAGGAGATGCATCAGGAATGGAAAAGTATCGTAAGTAAGTATACAATTTTCCTGTATCTGTGGGCACATATCAACTATGTAAATGTTAGCTTAGACGCAAGAAAACAGTCAATTCCTATTAACCATAAAGGCTAAACAGATCTCTAAATTGTAAATATACTATACAGGTTCATGGTATAATTTTTGCCATGTTATTAACTACTTCCCGACCGCCGTATAGACAAATGGCGGCCGGGAAGCAGACGCCGCAAGGACCGCCGTATTGACAAAATGCGGCGGTCCTTGTTTGGGCATGGGCGGAGCGATCGCGTCATCCGTGACGCGATCCTCCGCCTCCGCCTGTCGCCGCTCACTCGCCGCAACATCCCGCCGGCCATACGGAAGCGCCGGCGGGATGTTAACCCGACGATCGCCGCATACAAAGTGTATAATACACTTTGTAATGTTTACAAAGTGTATTATACAGGCTGCCTCCTGCCCTGGTGGTCCCAGTGTCCGAGGGACCACCAGGGCAGGCTGCAGCCACCCTAGTCTGCACCAAGCACACTGATTTTCTCCCCCCCCCCCGCCCCAGATCGCCCACAGCACCCATCAGACCCCCCCCCCTGCCCACCCCCCAGTCCCCTGTTTGCACCCAATCACCCCCCTAATCACCCATCAATCACTCCCTGTCACTATCTGTCAACGCTATTTTTTTTATACCCCCCCCTGCCCCCTGCTCCCTCCTGATCACCCCCCCACCCCCCAGATTCTCCCCAGACCCCCCCCCCAGACCCCCCCCATGTACTGTATGCATCTATCCCCCCTGATCACCTGTCAATCACCTGTCAATCACCCATCAATCACCCCCTGTCACTGCCACCCATCAATCAGCCCCTAACCTGCCCCTTGCGGGCAATCTGATCACCCCCCCACACCAATAGATCGCCCGCAGATCCGACATCAGATCACCTCCCAAATCCATTGTTTACATCTATTCTCTCCTCTAAACACACACTAATTACCCATCAATCACCCATCAATCACCCCCTATCACCACCTGTCACTTTTACCTATCAGATCAGACCCTAATCTGCCCCTTGCGGGCACCCAATCACCTGCCCACACGCTCAGATTGCCCTCAGACCCCCCCTTATCAATTCACCAGTGCATTCATTACATCTGTTCTTCCCTGTAATAACCCACTGATCACCTGTCAATCACCTGCCAATCACCTATCACCCATCAATCACCCCCTGTCACCCCCTGTCACTGCCACCCATCAATCAGCCCCTAACCTGCCCCTTGCGGGCAATCTGATCACCCACCCACACCATTAGATCGCCCGCAAACCCGCCGTCAGATTACCTCCCAAATGTATTGTTTACATCTGTTATCTTCTCTAAACACCCACTAATTACCCATCAATCACCCATCAATCACCCCCTATCACTGTTACCTATCAGATCAGACCCTAATCTGCCCCTTGCGGGCACCCAATCACCCGCCTACACGCTCAGATTACCCTCAGACCCCCCCTTATGAATTCGCCAGGGCATTATTTACATCTATCCTTCCCTGTAATAACCCACTGATCACCTGTCAATCACCTGCCAATCACCTATCACCCATCAATCACCCCCTGTCACCCCCTGTCACTGCTACCCAACAATCAGCCCCTAACCTGCCCCTTGCGGGCAATCTGATTACCCACCCACACCAATAGATCGCCCGCAGATCCGACATCAGATCACCACCCAAGCGCAGCGTTTACTCTCCTCTAAACACCCACTAATTACCCATCAATCACCCATCAATCACCCCCTATCACCACCTGTCACTGTTACCCATCAGATCAGACCCTAATCTGCCCCTTGCGGGCACCCAATCACCCGCCTACTCGCTCAGATTACCCTCAGACCCCCCCTTATCAATTCGCCAGTGCAATATTTACATCTGTTCTCCCCTGTAATAACCCACTGATTACCTGTCAATCACCTGTCAATCACCTATCAATCACCCATCAATCACCCCCTGTCACTGCCACCCATCAATCACCCCCTGTCACTGCCACCCATCAATCACCCGCTGTCACTGCCACCCATCAATCAGCCCCTAACCTGCCCCTTGCGGGCAATCTGATCACCCACCCACACCAATAGATCGCTCGCAGATCCGACGTCCGATCACCTCCCAAGTGCAGTGTTTACATCTGTTCTCTACCCTAAACACCCACTAATTACCCATCAATCACCCCCTGTCACTGCTACCTATCAGATTAGACCCCTATCTGCCCCTAGGGCACTCAATCACCCGCCCACACCCTCAGAATGCCCTCAGACCCCAGCCCTGATCACCTCGCCAGTGCATTGCTTGCATCTATTCCCCCCTCTAATCACACCTTGAGACACCCATCAATCACCTCCTGTCACCCCCTAGCACACCTACCCATCAGATCAGGCCCTAATTTGCCCCGTGTGGGCTCCTGATCACTCGGCCAAACCCTCAGATCCCCCTCAGACCCCCTTCCGATCACCTCCCCAGTGCATTGATTGCATCTATTTTCCCCTCTAACCACCCCCTGAGACACCCATCAATCACCTCCTGTCACCCCCCTAGCACTCCTATCCATCAGATCAGGCCCAATACAACCTGTCATCTAAAAGGCCACCCTGCTTATGACCGGTTCCACAAAATTCGCCCCCTCATAGACCACCTGTCATCAAAATTTGCAGATGCTTATACCCCTGAACAGTCATTTTGAGACATTTGGTTTCCAGACTACTCACGGTTTTGGGCCCGTAGAATGCCAGGGCGGTATAGGAACCCCACAAGTGTCCCCATTTTAGAAAAAAAGACACCCCAAGGTATTCTGTTAGGTGTATGACGAGTTCATAGAAGATTTTATTTTTTGTCAAAAGTTAGCGGAAATTGATTTTTATTGGTTTTTTTCCACAAAGTGTCACTTTCCGCTAACTTTTGACAAAAAATAAAATCTTCTATGAACTCGTCATACACCTAACAGAATACCTTGGGGTGTCTTCTTTCTAAAATGGGGTCACTTGTGGGGTTCCTATACTGCCCTGGCATTTTAGGGGCCCTAAACCGCGAGGAGTACTCTAGAAAACAAATGCCTCAAAATGACCTGTGAATAGGACGTTGGGCCCCTTAGCGCACCTAGGCTGCAAAAAAGTGTCACACATGTGGTACCGCCGTACTCAGGAAAAGTAGTATAATGTGTTTTGGGGTGTATTTTTACACATACCCATGCTGGGTGGGAGAAATTTCTATGTAAATGGACAATTGTGTGTAAAAAAATCAAACAATTGTCATTTACAGAGATATTTCTCCCACTTAGCATGGGTATGTGTAAAAATACACCCCAAAACGCATTATACTACTTCTCCTGAGTACGGCGGTACCACATGTGTGGCACTTTTTTACACCCTAAGTACGCTAAGGGGCCCAAAGTCCAATGAGTACCTTTAGGATTTCACAGGTCATTTTGCGACATTTGGTTTCAAGACTACTTCTCACGGTTTAGGGCCCCTAAAATGCCAGGGCAGTATAGGAACCCCACAAATGACCCCATTCTAGAAAGAAGACACCCAAAGGTATTCCGTACGGAGTATGGTGAGTTCATAGAAGATTTTATTTTTTGTCACAAGTTAGCGGAAAATGACACTTTGTGAAAAAAAACTATTAAAATCAATTTCCGCTAACTTGTGACAAAAAAATAAAAACTTCTATGAACTCACCATACTCCTAACGGAATACCTTGGGGTGTCTTCTTTCTAAAATGGGGTCATTAGTGGGGTTCCTATACTGCCCTGGCATTTTAGGGGCCCTAAACCGCGAGGAGTAGTCTTGAAACAAAAATGACCTGTGAAATCCTAAAGGTACTCATTGGACTTTGGGCCCCTTAGTGCAGTTAGGGTGCAAAAAAGTGCCACACATGTGGTATCGCCGTACTGGGGAGAAGTAGTATAATGTGTTTTGGGGTGTATTTTTACACATACCCATGCTGGGTGGGAGAAATACCTCTGTAAATGACAATCTTTTGATTTTTTTACACACAATTGTCCATTTACAGAGGTATTTCTCCCACCCAGCATGGGTATGTGTAAAAATACACCCCAAAACAATACACTAAAAGTCAGGCTGCGCTAAGAACAAAAACATTTAATAAAATTAGATCAATTGATCGATCAATATTGTGCATGCATGCACACAATATTAAAAATGTAAAAATACAAAAATATATAAGTCCATAAAAACAAAAATAAGATTGGTTCATATGCACCCAATTGGGTATATTGTGCAAAAATATATAATGATGTCACTGATTGCTAAAATCGTTGCATTGCTCTCTCAATTGGATTTCCGTTTAGATCAGCATCAATTGATGCTTGGTGTTTGTAGAATAATGCTAAGGATAACAATACATGGATCAGTTGATTCATAAAGTAAATAGGCATATGGATCTTTCAAAACGTTTTTGGGGTGGAACTGATTGAATTGCAATAAGCTATGCTTATCTGTCTCACCCTTCCGGATCCGTGTACAGATGGTGCAGTGCTGCTTCAGGGAGCCGTTCTATCTCACCAGCCCCGGCCGGCGGCTAGGTGAGAGAGTCTAGACAGAGACTTGTGTCGGGCTGGGTTAGCCCGGCTCCCGCGAGGATGATGTAGGTTAGGGCTCCTGGTCGGAGATGTTAGTTCCGTGAGCTTTCTGCGGCGCTAGCTTCCGCGTAGCTTGGCCCTGCCTCCTTCCCCTTCGATTTGTGACGTCACAATGACAGCGCTGCTGACGTTTCGGGAGGAACGCCTCCCTTTCTCAAAGCTGAGCTGCGTGGGGGATTAGAGGCTCTCTTATACTGTTTCAACCATAGAACTTGTCACAGTTTTCAATCAAATGCATAAAGATCCAAATCTTTATTGAGTCCATGTGGTATCATAGAGTTAAGGTTGTATATCCACAGGGTCTCTCCCCAAAACACATTGTACTACTTCTCCCGAGTATGGCGATACCACATGTGTGGCACTTTTTTGCACCCTAACTGCGCTAAAGGGCCCAAAGTCCAATGAGTACCTTTAGGATTTCACAGGTCATTTTGAGAAATTTCGTTTCAAGACTACTCCTCCCGGTTTAGGGCCCCTAAAATGCCAGGGCAGTATAGGAACCCCACAAATGACCCCATTTTAGAAAGAAGACACCCCAAGGTATTCGGTTAGTAGTATGGCGAGTTCATAGAAGATTTTATTTTTTGTCACAAGTTAGCGGAAATTGATTTTAATTGTGTTTTTTCACAAAGTGTCTTTTTCCGCTAACTTTTGACAAAAAATAAAATCTTCTATGAACTCACCATACTCCTAACGGAATACCTTGGGGTGTCTTCTTTCTAAAATAGGGTCATTTGTGGGGTTCCTATACTGCCCTGGCATTTTAGGGGCCCTAAACCGTGAGGAGTAGTCTTGAAACGAAATTTCTCAAAATGACCTGTGAAATCCTAAAGGTACTCATTGGACTTTGGACCCTTTAGCGCAGTTAGGGTGCAAAAAAGTGCCACACATGTGGTATCGCCGTACTCAGGAGAAGTAGTATAATGTGTTTTGTGGTGTATTTTTACACATACCCATGCTGAGTGGGAGAAAGATCTCTGTAAATGGACAATTGTGTGTAAAAAAAATTAACAAATTGTCATTTACAGAGATATTTCTCCCACCCAGCATGGGTATGTGTAAAAATACACCCCAAAACACATTATACTACTTCTCCTGAGTACGGCAATACCACATGTGTGGCACTTTTTTGCAGCCTAACTGCGCTAAGGGGTCCAAAGTCCAATGAGCACCTTTAGGCTTTACAGGGGTGCTTACAATTTAGCACCCCCCAAAATGTCAGGACAGTAAACACACCCCACAAATGACCCCATTTTGGAAAGTAGACCCTTCAAGGTATTCAGAGAGGGGCATGGTGAGTCCGTGGCAGATTTCATTTTTTTTTTGTCGCAAGTTAGAAGAAATGGAAACTTTTTTTTTTTTTTTTCTCACAAAGTGTCATTTTCCGCTTACTTGTGACAAAAAATAATATCTTCTATGAACTCACTATGCCTCTCAGTGAATACTTTGGGATGTCTTCTTTCCAAAATGGGGTCATTTGGGGGGTATTTATACTATCCTGGAATTCTAGCCCCTCATGAAACATGACAGGGGGTCAGAAAAGTCAGAGATGCTTGAATTGAATTGGGAAAATTCACTTTTTGCACCATAGTTTGTAAACGCTATAACTTTTACCCAAACCAATAAATATACACTGAATGTTTTTTTTTTATCAAAAACATGTTTGTCCACATTTTTCGCGCTGCATGTATACAGAAATTTTACTTTATTTGAAAAATGTCAGCACAGAAAGTTAAAAAAATCATTTTTTTGCCAAAATTCATGTCTTTTTTGATAAATATAATAAAAAGTAAAAATCGCAGGAGCAATCAAATAGCACCAAAAGAAAGCTTTATTAGTGACAAGAAAAGGAGCCAAAATTCATTTACGTGGTAGGTTGTATGAGCGAGCAATAAACCGTGAAAGCTGCAGTGGTCTGATTGGAAAAAAAGTGTCCGGTCCGGGGTAGAAAGCCCTAGGTCCTCAAGTGGTTAATGTTAATTATTGAGATCCCGTATAATTTTGAGGGCTGTGTTTGACTGCTGCCTCCTCTGATCCCAACATGCAACACAACAATAATTTTACTTGCGTATCTATATCAAGAACCTAGTTGTTCTACTATCAGCTGTTGCCCAGATCACACCAATGAGTTGGGTGAGATGAAGATCCACCCCTGGCCTGATCCATACATGTATTTAGCTATGATTGTTAAAATGGGAAGTGCACATCTGAGCACAATGTGGAATGTATACATAGCTGAAAGTCTCTCAGGGCATTTAACATATTGTTCAGTAGCACACATCTCAACTGGTTGTGGATCTAGCTAAGTTGCAAAATGCATGTCAATGTAAAAAGTAATCTTTCTACATGATGGGGAGAATGGTGATGATGCATAGTTACATAGTTACTTGGGTTTAAAAAAGACATACGTCCATCGAGTTCAACCAGAAAATAACGTACAACTCCAGCCTGCTCCCTCACATATCCCTGTTGATCCAGAGGAAGGCGAAAAACCTTACAAGCCATGGTCCAATTAGCCCAAAAAGGGAAAAAAATCCTTCCCGACTCCAGATGGCAATCCGGTACAATCCCTGGATCAACACCACCACCACTTAGTAATTATAGCCATATCTTTCAATGCAAGGAAAGCATCTAAGCTCTATTTAAATACAGATATAGAATTTGCAATAACTACTTCCTTCGTTTAGAGGGTCTGAGCCTACTGCCAAATAATAGTGCCATTCCACATCTTACTCACTCTTACTGTAAAGAACCCTTTCCTAAATAAATGTCTAAAATGTTTTTCCACAATGCGCAGATCATGACCTCTAGTCATTTGTGAAAGCCTAGGGACAAAAAAACTCATCCTCCAAACTTTTATATTGCCCTCTGATGTATTTATACATGTTAATTAGATCCCCTCCAAGGCATCTTTTCTCTAGACTAAACCCAGTTTATCTAACCTTTCTTGGTAAGCGAGACCTTCCATCCCTCATATCAATTTTGTTGCTCGTCTCTGCACCTGCTCTAAAACTGCAATATCTTTCCTGTAATGTGGTGCCCAGAACTTTATTCCATATTCCAGATGTGGCCTTAAGAGTTAAACAGGGGCAATATTATGCTAGCATCTCGAGTTTTTATTTCCTTTTTAATGCATCACAACATTTTAATAGCTTTAGCTGCAGTGGCTTGGCGTTGAATACGATTATTTAACTTGTTGTCGATGAGTACTCCTAAATCCTTAGGAGTTTGATGTCCCTATCTGTATCCTGTTAATTTTGTATGGTGCTAGACCATTGGTACGACCAAAATGCATGACTTTACATTTTTCAACATTGAATTTCATCTGCCATGTATGTGCCCATATAGCCATCCTTTCCAGATACTGTTGCAATATGTCACTATCTTCCTGAGAGTTGATGATGCACAATTTTGTATCATCTGCAAAAATAGCAACATTGCTTTCTACTGCATCTACTAGATCATTAGTAAATAAATTGAAGAGTACTGGACCCAGTATTGACCCCTGTGGGACCCCACTGCTAACAGTCACCCATTTTGAATAAGATCCATTGACCACAACTCTTTGTTTTCTGTCCATTAGCCAGTTCCCTATCCATGCAGACAGACTCTTCCTCAGTACTTGCAGCCTCAACTTTTGCACCAGACTTTTGTGGGGAACAGTGTCGAATGCCTTTGCAAAGTTCAAGTATATTACATCTACAGTATTCCCAATATCCACATTAGCATTCACTACCTCATAAAAGCTGAGCATGTTAGTCAAACAGGACCTGTCTTTACTAAACCTATGCTGATGCTGAGAAATAAGATTATTTTCTACTATAAAGTCGTGTATAGTATCTCTTAGTAACCCCTCAAATAGTTTGCACACAACTGACGTTAAGCTTACAGGTCTATAATTTCCAGGATCTGATTTTTTGCCCTTCTTAAATAATGGGAAAATGTGGGCTGTATGCCAATCTACTGGAACTCTGCCAGTTGAAAGAGAGTCACAAAAGATAAGATAAAGGGGTTTATTGATAACTGAACCTAATTCCCTTAGGACCCGAGGATGTATGCCATCCAGGCCAGGTGCCATGTCTATTTTGAATTTATTTAGTCTTGCCTTCACTTCTTTCTGCGTTAAGTATTTAATATTACAATTGAAAGATTGAGATTCTTCTGCATCTGTAATTTGCAACAGTGATGTTTCCCTTGTGAAGACAGAAGCAAAGAAAGCATTTAATAACTCCGCCTTACCTTGGTCATCCACCATTGAGTTCCCACCATCATCCTTTAGGAGTCCAATACAGTCAATCTTTCTTTGTTTTAGAGTTGATGTACTTGTAAAACTTCTATGGGTTAGATTTGATATCCCTAGCGATTTGATTTTCAGCTTCAATCTTTGCCAGCCTAATTTCTTTACAACTTTTATTGCACTGCTTATAATTGCTTAATGCAGCCTCGGCCCCCTCCTGTTTTAGGACCTTATAGGCATTCTTTTTCCTCTTCATTTTATCTCTAACCTTTCTATTTATCCATAGAGGCCTTTTTTTATTCCTAGATATTTTGTTTCTATATGGGATATATATACTACAATATTGATTGAGAATAATTTTTAAAGTTTGCCATTTCCCTTCAATGCCCTTCCCTTGTAGCGCATTATCCCAGTTCACCAGACTTAGTGCCTGCCTGAGTTGATTGAACTTAGCTTTTATAAAATTCATAGTTTTAGTGGCCCCGCTGCCCGGCGGCCTATCAGTCACCAGATCAAACCTTATCATGTTGTGATCACTATTTCCCAAATGTTCTTGAACCTGCACATTTGATACATTATCTGGTCTATTTGAAATTATCAAATCCAGTAACGCATTCCCCCTAGTTGGTTCAGTTAGCATTTGAGTCGGGTAACTGTCCTGTAGTGTTGCCAGAAATCTGCCACTTTTACCAGAATGGGTAGCCTCATTTCAAGATATAATTTTACTGGTTAATGCAATATGAACATCACATAGAAATACTACAGGAAACCAGTGCTGTCTGTGCTTGCTTGGATGTCCTGCTGTCAATATAACTATGAGTACCTGAGTGTGTCTGGAATATATTACCTTGTGCTTATTATATACACACGTTCTAACGTGACTCACATACCAAGGGAAGGATTGTGTTTATACGGATAGCTAGGAAATAAACCTGTCATAAAAGCTCCACAACTATGAATGCCGTTTATAATTTAAGAGCCTAACAAAGGTGACATGTTTAACTATTAGTGCATTATTCACAAAGGGAGGAATGTCAGGTCAGACTTGGCTAGATCATCTTGCATGTGGGTAGGTTTAGGTAGTTTTAGCGGACATGGGGGTCAGAAAATACACTATAAGGCAGATCACATAGATGTGAAGAGGTCAGACTGCTTGCTATTCCTGGATGAAAACCTGAGAAAAACACAAGTAACCAGATCTTTCTGTGTGACAGAGAGAACAAGACTTTGTAACACCACGCACTTAAGTTTTACATTTTAAAGCTGTGTTATTCTTTACTGCTAGCAATCCCAAAGCTGTCATGTGTCTGGGTAAAATCCTATCAAACACCCTTCTCGCCTACAGTGTCTGTCTAAAACTGTTCATTTCATTTTGTAACATTACAATATTTAACCACTATGTTAATTAACAGCCTGGACTATTTTTCTGTTTCCAGGAACAATTTGGAATTGTGTGACTTTTTAACCACTTCAGGACCGCGGTGTTAAACCCCCCTAAAGACCAGGCCATTTTTTCCTAATTAGGCCACTGCAGCTTTAAGGGCTCGCTTCAGGGCCGCACAACTCAGCACACAAGTGATCCACCCCCCTTTTCCTCCCCACCAACAGAGCTTTCTGTTGGGGGGGGGGGGGGTCAGATCGCCCCCAGGGTTGTTTATTTATTTTTTATAAATATTTATTTTATTATTTTTTATTACATTTTCTTATTTTTTTATTTATTTTTGTTACCCCCCCCCCCTCCCTCCATTCCAGAGTCAGCCTATCACAGCGATCGGCTGTGATAGGCTTCAGTCTCTCCTCATAGTCACTGTCTAGGATTGCATCTCAGTACTTGCTTTCTGATTTGAATAAGGTTTCCATGATGGTTTTGATTGCACATAGATTTGTATGCCTTTTTTGTATCCAGTGATTTTGACAATAGCACTTGCACTTTTCTGTACTTGGATTCACCATTACCCAATTTATGCACTATTGCACTTTAAGCACTTGCACTTTTCCGTACTTGGATTCACCATTACACAATTTATGCACTATTATCCTGAACCCGGGTTCACCTGTGTGGGGGGTTCAATCCTGCACCCTCTACAGCTTAATTATTTCTGATAGCCAATCATTTGGTCAATTTTATAACTATATTATGATAATTATGTTATTCATTTTATTGGTGATAGCCTTTTACGGGCATTTTTAATATATTTTAATTTGGAGGTATATTGATTGATTGGTGGGGGGGGGGGCGGTTTACAAAAATACAAAGAGAGAGCTCTGCTGGTGGGCAGAAAAGGGGGGGGGGGAAATCACTTGTGTGCTGAGTTGTACGGCCCTGCAGCAAGGCCTTAAAGCTGCTGTGGCCTAATTAGTGAAAAATAGCCTGGTCACTAGGGGGGTTTAAGCTCACGGTCCTCAAGTGGTTAAAAAGCATCGCTTTTCTCAAAAGCTACAAGGTCTTTTTGAATTATCTTTTTTATGTGTATTTTTTGTGTTTTTTATGTGAATTTTTTTTTTATGTGTACACAAGAGGAATATTAGGGCAATACGTTTAACGGGTACAAGTAAACACAACATTCATCGTCCAGGGACTGTTTACTGGGGAATAAGTATCTTAATGTATTAATGCAATTCTGGTGCCATTCACAGTCATATAACAACCTTGCATTTGGCTTTAAACGGGAACTGCAACTTTAATATAAAATGACATTATGCAGGCTGTCACTAGAATCACAAAAAGTCTGTCTATCTTGTTAATAATAAAAATCTGCACTCCCAGAGGAAGAGACAACTTCAGCAGACAGAATGATCTGCCAAGGAACAATATCAACATCAGGGTACTTCGCAGGATTGCAGACATTGCCACGAACTAACTCCAGAGGATAAATATTGCTAGCTGACACACATAACACTGATGATTTTGGCCCTGATTTACTAAAGGCATGTACACTTGTGCCATTAGTGTCACCCGCCAGGGAACAAGTGGTGTAAGGCTTGATATTTAACAAGTCAATGACTGTATTTATTTATACACACTATTGGGCATGGCAGGTGCTTTACTGCAGTAAACATCTTGGTGTTTTTCTCTGGGAAGAGAGGGAAGACAAGACCACGCGCTGGAAGTGGAGATCCGCTTTAATCCCCAGCTTGTTTTTTAAAAGAATCCAGTCCAGGTTTGCTAGAAGCCTAGAACACACAGACTTGTCACTGTTCTCCAGCTTACTCCAGCTAGTAAATAAGAACCTATGTGCTTTTGTTTTTGGGGACTACAGCTTTCTTTGTCTTTTGCATTGTAAGGCAGGAATCACACTTGCCTGCAACAATAGGCCCCCCCAAGTGCATTAGTGAGACATTTGGACCTTAGGGAGTTGTAAAAACTGGGGTTTGGGGACAATCCTTTTGTAAAAATTTGGCCAAATTCTCATCAATGACTCCCATTTGAAATGCTGAATCAATGATATTTCAATCTTAGTCTAAATGTGAACAAGCAAATCATCTGGTAATATGGCATAAACATCCCTATCAGACAATTGGCATTGGATTTACCCCCGATATCTTTCAGTGTTCAATATGACCCCTTCCCCTTGTCAGCTGGACGAACATTAAGACAGCTATCAACGTTTTGCTAAGTTTTGCTTATGTGAATAAAATATGAAATTTACAGAGAACAGTTTTCACTGTTTTGCTATAGGAGACTGTGTCCAGCACATCCAGCATACAAAAACAATCATCACTGGCTGTAATGCTGAGATTGGAATCTGTTCAGAATGATAGAAAGCAGAAATATAGCCTCAAAGGTGTGTAAATAAGCTCAGCTCTGTGTGCCTGATTCCGTGTCTCTCTCTCTGCCTGGGAGTGTAAAGTTTACATCCATGGATATCTCATTCTGAATTGGAAAGGGGGGGGGGGGGGGAGCATCCAAGTAAGGAGAAAGGACACGTCCGTCTATTCAGATGTTTCTCTGTATCTAAAAATCTGTGATCTGTAAGATAGCAGGCAGGGCAGAAAAAACACCAAATCATTCCTCTGTGAATAGTGACAGAGAAGTGGAACCTAGCTACATGGTATAGTTTTAGCCTCTAGCCTGATGCCGACACAAATTTTTTCCATTCAGACCACTGCAGCTTTAACGATTTATTGCTCAGTCATACAACCTACCACCTAAATTAATTTTACCTCCTTTTCTTGTCACTAATACAGCTTTCTTTTGGTGCTATTTTATTTCTGCTGCGATTTTTAGTTTTTATTATATTCATCAAAAAACAAATGAATTTTGTCAAAAAAAAAAGATTTTTTTAACTTTTTGGGATAAAATTTGTCAAATAAAGTAACATTTCTGTATACATTTTTGTCCAAATTTATTGTGCTACATGTCTTTGATGAAAAAAAAACATTCAGTGTATATTTATTGGTTTGGGTAAAAGTTATAGCGTTTACAAACTATGGTGCAAAAAGTGAATTTTCCCATTTTGAAGCATCTCCGACTTTTCTGAGCACCTGTCATGTTTCATGAGGTGCTAAAATTCCAGGATAGTATAAATACCCCCCAAATGACCCCATTTTGGAAAGAAGACATCCCAAAGTATTCACTGAGAGGCATGGTGAGTTCATAGAAGATTTTATTTTTTGTCACAAGTTAGCGGAAAATTACACTTTGAGACAAAAAAAAAAAAAAAAGTTTCCATTTCTGCTAACTTGCGACAAAAAAAAATGAAATCTGCCACGGACTCACCATGCCCCTCTCTGAATACCTTGAAGTGTCTACTTTCCAAAATGGGGACATTTGTGGGGTGTGTTTACTGTCCTGGCATTTTGGGGGGTGCTAAATTGTAAGCACCCCTGTAAAGCCTAAAGGTGCTCATTGGACTTTGGGCCCCTTAGCGCAGTTAGGCTGCAAAAAAGTGGTATCCACTTTTTGAAATCCTAAAGGTACCATGCTGGGTGGGAAAAATATCTCTGCAAAGGAGAATTTTTTGATTTTTTTTACACACAATTGTCTATTTACAGAGATATTTCTCCCACCCAGCATGGGTATATGTAAAAATACACCACAAAACACATTATACTACTTCTCCTGAGTATGGCGATATCACATGTGTGGCACTTTTTTGCACCCTAACTGCGCTAAGGGGCCCAACATCCTATGAGTACCTGTAGGATTTCACAGGTCATTTTGAGAAATTTGGTTTCAAGACTACTCCTCACGGTTTAGGGCCCCTAAAATGCCAGGACAGTATAGGAACCCCACAAGTGACCCTGTTTTAGAAAGAAGACACCCCAAGGTATTCCATTAGTAGTATGGTGAGTTTATAGAAGATTTTATTTTTTGTCACAAGTTAGCGGAAATTGATTTTCTTTTTCACAAAGTGTCATTTTCCACTAACTTGTGACAAAAAAATAAAAACTTCTATGAACTCACCATACTACTAACGGAATACCTTGGGGTGTCTTCTTTCTAAAATGGGGTCACTTGTGGGGTTCCTACACTGCCCTGGCATTTTAGGGACCCTAAACGTGAGGAGTAGTCTGGAAAGCAAATGCCTCAAAATTACCTGTGAATAGGACGTTGGGCCCCTTAGCGCACCTAGACTGCAAAAAAGTGTCACACATGTGGTATCGCCGTACTCAGGAGAAGTAGTATAATGTGTTTTGGGGTGTATTTTTACACATACCCATGCTAGGTGGGAGAAATATCTCTGTAAATGGACAATTGTGTGTAAAAAAAAAAATCAAAAAATTGTCATTTACAGAGATATTTCTCCCACCCAGCATGGGTATGTGTAAAAATACACCCCAAAACACATTATACTACTTCTCCTGAGTACGACGATACCACATGTGTGACACTTTTTTGCAGCCTAGGTGCGCTAAGGGGCCCATTCACGGGTCATTTTGAGGCATTTGGTTTCTAGACTACTCACGGTTTAGGGACCCTAAAATGCCAGGGCAGTATAGGAACCCCACAAGTGACCCCATTTTAGAAAGAAGACACCCCAAGGTATTCCGTTAGGTGTATGGTGAGTTCATAGAAGATTTTATTTTTTGTCACAAGTTAGTGGAAAATGACACTTTGTGAAAAAAACAATAAAAATCAATTTTCCGCTAACTTTTGACAAAAATTAAAATCTTCTATGAACTCGTCATGCACCTAACGGAATCCCTTGGGGTGTCTTTTTTTTCTAAAATGGGGTCACTTGTGGGGTTCCTATACTGCCCTGGCATTTTAGGGGCCCAAAACCGTGAGGAGTAGTCTGGAAACCAAATGCCTCAAAATTACTGTTCAGGGGTATAAGCATCTGCAAATTTTGATGACAGGTGGTCTAGGAGGGGGCGAATTTTGTGGAACCGGTCATAAGTAGGGTGGCCTCTACAGGGTTGTATTGGGCCTGATTTGATGGATAGGAGTGCTAGGGGGGTGACAGGCGGTGATTGATGGGTGTCTCAGGGGGTGATTAGAGGGGAAAATAGATGCAATCAATGCACTGGGGAGGTGATTGGAAGGGGGTCTGAGGGGGATCTGAGGGTTTGGCCGAGTGATCAGAAGCCCACACGGGGCAAATTATGGCCTGATCTGATGGGTAGGTGTGCTAGGGGGTGACAGGTGATGATAGGAGGTGATTGATGGGTGTCTCAAGGTGTGATTAGAGGGAGGAATAGATGCAAGCAATGCACTGGCGAGGTGATCAGGGCTGGGGTCTGAGAGCGTTCTGAGGGTGTGGGCGGGTGATTGGGTGCCCTAGGGGCAGATAGGGGTCTGATCTGATGGGTAGCAGTGACAAGTGGTGACAGTAATTTGGGTGCCATCAAGATACGGAGCACAAATTACTATAAAAGCAGCGTAATTCAGCTGCCACCAATAGCTAGTAGCTGAATTACATCTTTCCCCATTATCCATGGCGACCCGGAGGGACAGTAGTAATTGACACCGCCGAGACTGTTGCTGGCGCAGGGTGAGCCATTAATCTGCTTTACCCTGTGCCAAAATTTCCCGTCGGCTGAATTATAGGTACGCCGTAAATGATCCCATAGTCAAAACCATATTACCCTCGAAACCACATATTACATTTAGAAGGGGCAAAACAATTCCAAATTTTATTGCACCTATTCACCTAAGAATAAAAACCTTTTTGAACTATAAGAGCGACTAAATAATCTACAGTATGTCTTGATATGCTCCTGCAACCTGCAGTATGTTGGACGAACAAAACAACCGTTCCATGAGAGACTAAATAAGCACAGAAAGAACATTAAAAAAGGCTGCCAAAAGTACAGTGGCTACTTTTTGGTACTTTTTCAATTGCAAAGTGCTGAAAAGTTATTGTAAATTGAAGATTAAAAAAAATCTCCTAGGAGAAAACTCACTTTTAGTTCTAAAAATCATGGATACAAACAAATACAACAGATACAGAACTGTATGAAATAGAGAAACTTATTGGATCTTGCAATTGGAGACTTTGATTCCCAATGGACCTTATAGCTCTTGAAACAACAAATAAAATATGACTTAAGATAGACCTCCTCTGTGAACAAAACTCTTTTAAATTCTTTTAAAATATTTTTTCAAACATTTAAAAAAATCATATTGTTTTTCTTAATGCATTTTTATGCAAATATTATGTAATTATTATAATTTGCACTTTACCTACTTATATTCATTCTTAATTAAATCGAGTTGATCTGAGACCTCTAGTGACAAACTCCATGTACATATAGTTGGGAGTATAGATACCCACTTTTACAGACAACCTATGCCTCCATACATATGTATACACTCTCACCTCAACACACTTTTAGGCTACTCAATTTGATCATTTTTCTTAAGACCTTCAGTTTTAGATCTTAGAGTGGGGTCCCGGCTTCCCAGGTGGGTTACTCATATTTACACTACACTGTTTATATACCCCATTCCCTATAATATATATCCACTAAGTGCTGCTTTTCTTTTTTGATGCTCAAGTAGCAGGACGTTTTGCATAACAGCAAGCTACATCTGACTGCGAGGATGGGATCACTCAGAGGAAGTAGGAGACTTGCCGCATGCCCTGTCCCTAGCTAGTGAGACAAAGCACTTGTACTGGCACACCCATAAGGGCTATCCAGCAAACACTTCTAGAGGAACTTTAACCAAGGATTGAACTTCATTCCAATCAGTAGCTGATACTGCCTTTCCCACTAAACAATCTTTACCTTTTCTTGAATACATCATCAGGGGGGTCTGTATGGCTGAAACCCCTCCCACAGTGTGATGTCATTACCATGGTCCTGACAGTTTGCCAAGCAAGCAATATCTCCCTCTGTGCATAGAACTCTCAGTAAACAACATTCTATACAGATCACCAGGCATAACTAAAGATGTTGCCACCTGTGATAAATTTCAAAATATAAACCAGGGAGAGGAAAGGTCGGGCAAAAATGGGGAAACAATGACTACATCTATAAATGAATATTGTAAAAAATAAGCAATTTTATTCATTATGTTATTTTCACTACAGTTTCTCTTTAAGATGAGATTACTCCATGACCGGCCAGTCCAGTCTCACTTACTTGCAGTGGCGTACCGCTAATTGGGCATCAAAGGGCGTGGCACTCCGGGTGACAGACATGGAGGGGGGAAAGACCCTCTAATTTGCCTATATTCTAAAGTTGTCCCGCGGCCGCCACAATTCCGATTCTTATGACGATTATTAATTTATGTGAGAGACACACACAGATGCGCTGTCCAGTCGGCATGCAGTCAGCATTCTGCCTCCATCTGCCTCCTGAAATTATTGGTACGCTCAGCCTGAGACTTCCAGTCGGCTCCGACTAGAGATGGCCCGAACCTCCACTGAGCCAGAAGCAGAGAGAGACAGCATGGAGAGTGTGGCGTTGGCGCCCGTTGCCTAGGATGCTGGAATAGCGGCAGTGGTACTTTTCACTCTCCTCAGTCTCCTCATAGCTGGCCATGTGTGAGGGCATGCAATGGGACACTTCACTTCAATCAGTCGGCAGCGGCACTGTTTGTCAGGACGACTCTGGAGTCTGCCCTGGACC
This sequence comes from Hyperolius riggenbachi, assembly GCF_040937935.1. Taxonomy (NCBI): domain Eukaryota; kingdom Metazoa; phylum Chordata; class Amphibia; order Anura; family Hyperoliidae; genus Hyperolius; species Hyperolius riggenbachi. The sequence continues at coordinate 295,468,704 of NC_090646.1, read as the reverse complement.
TGGAGACACAACAACAACTGGCGCCATGATGTCTGGGGCCCCCGAACTCTCTCTCTAGTAAGTCATGCTATGTCTGTGTGTGTTTTTTGTGTCAGACATGGTGGTGCCTTCTTCCCACCCAGCTTCACCCTCCACTGTCATCCTGCTCCTCCCCACTGTCACCCTCCGCCCCACCCAGCGTCAGCCTTCTCTCCACCTTCACCCTCTTCCCCACTTTCATCCTCCTCCCCATCCAGTTTCACCTACAACTGTCACCCTCCTCCTTTCCAATGTCACCTTCCTCCCCACCCAGAGTTACCCTCCTCCCACCCAGTGTCACCCTCCCACTACTCAGTGTTTACCCTCCTCCCCACCCAGGGTCACCCTCCCATCCCACCCCACTAGCACCCAGTGCATTTCTGTCTGAGGTAACTTCTGCTGCATTGAACATATATGCGGTAATGTATGTGTATTTCACATGTGTCAGAGGTACCATTTGACGCATTTCATGTGGGGGAGATAAAGTTTTCTGCATTTTTATATATGGGAGGTAATGTTTATCGCTTTCCTGTTTGCTGCATTTCATGTGACGGAGGTAACGGTGGATGCATATCAAATGCTGTATGTAACGTTGGTTGCATTGCAAGTGTTGGAGGTAAATGTGGTTGCATTTCAAGTATTGGAGGCAACGGTTGTTGCATTTCAATTGTAGGAGGTAACGGTGGATGCATTTCAAGTGTCGGAGGTGTTAGAATGTAAGTATACTTGAATTCTAGGCCTCAGGTACTAAAGTCTAGTAAAGACTTGAGATGCAGGGTCTCTTTAAGCATAGTTTCTCAGAGAGAAATGATGCAGTCATTTACAAGAAGCATGTTCCTCTAGAAGGACACATAATATGTTTTTAAGTCTAAATGTCCTGACATTCAGTCTATGAAACGGTAAACAAAGCCGATGTTTGGAAAACATTGTA